>NW_022900913.1:14088434-14094210 GCF_012274545.1 Fukomys damarensis
CTGGTACGAGAGAGAGAGAGAGAGAGAGAGAGAGAGAGAGAGAATGGGAGGGAGGGAGGGAGAGAGAATGATGTAGGAGGAATCACACTCTTTAGTATACAGCTTAAGTGAAAAGATACTATAATTTTAGTTAATATAAACATATATAGAATAGTAGGAATAAAATAGAGGAATCCAGAAGTAATAGGCTCACAAACATACGCTCGGCTTATTTTGGATAAAGTTCCACAAACAATCCAATGGGTAAAGTATAACTTTTTAAAATATTTGTTTAGTTTCATTAATTTTATCGGTACATTCCAAGTATACAATATAATGAGATTCATCATTGGAAATTTTCACTTGGTTCTTATTTTTGTCTCCATTCCCCTAACCTCTCTTCAACCACTCCATCCCACCCTATTTAAAAGACTTTGTTTCCATTTTTTCATTTTCTCATATTAGCTTTTTTATGAAATGGCTTTGGAGCAAGTGGAGACTACAAATTTATTCATAGTCCTTTATTGCGGAGACATAAAACTTAGGTTCAGACCAAAACTTACAGAAAAACCTTCACAGCAGCTTATGTATAAGAGCTCAGTAATGAAAATGATGTACATATCATTCACTGCATAAGCAACTTGTCGTATACCCATAAGATGGACTGCTACTCAGAAAAAACCAATGAACTTCAGACACAGTTCAGCTGAAGCTAGAGAAAATTTCACTGAGTAGGAAAAGTCATTCCCAAGAGGCTCCAGTCTATGTGATCCCAATTTTGTATAATATTATAAGGCAAAGTCGTTACATGAAATGCAGTGGACAGAAAAAGGTACAGGTGCACGAGGAGATGAACATGGCTTATAAGGGAAACACAAAGATCACCATGATACTGGAACCGTCCAGACTCTTGATTATACTACAAGAAATCACACACAGGATAAAACTGCATAGACTGATAAACCTTACATGTGATCTCTTTGTTACTGAATGTGAAGATCTACTTACCTCCCACGAGGTAAATTATATAAAAGACAAAAGAATCTAATGTGTTATAAAATTTAATTTGATACAGTATAAAATAAAGTAGTCCCCATGACCCCAAATCTGTATGTGAATATACCTGATATGAATATAAAAATTCCAGATGTTATCATAACCATTGTCAGTCTCTACATCCCTTCAATCTCTATTTAACTTCTTGTTGTCTAGTGAGAAATCCAAATGACCTTAAGCATAAACACACAGTTTTAATAGGTGCAGCAATTCTTCCAAGATTATATTGCATGGTCATTTACTAGATATCTAAATGTAACTAATAATCCTTGGCTGAAAGTAACACATTTAATGTGCCAAATAAATTATTTTTATATATGTGAAGTCAATAATGGTGAGTAGATCATTATTGTGGATTAAGGGAAGAAAGAAGAGATTTCCATTTCTATGAAAATATGGAGATGAATATATATTATGCAAGCCACCATGGTCTATTCTAGTGGAGAAAAATAATTAGAAACCATATGGCCAACATCAAACAAGAATACAATTAAGATTTATTTTTCATTTTGAACAATAATAAAGTGATTCCTTATTTTGTTTACCATTTAATTTGTTCCAGATGGTTTCAATATTCCTTCTTTAGGATACTATTAAGTTGCAATTCAATAGAGCAATGCAGTCTTGCCAGACACTTTTTAAATTTGTCTGCACTTCCATTTTTTAAAGATAAAATTATTTGATGTTTATTGATAGCAAATTAAATGTCTTGAAGACAAAAGTATAATGAAATATGTTTGACTAAAAGAGCTTACTTGTAAGCCTATGGCCATCCTTGTAAAATATTTTTTGGCTTTATAAACTCACATCAACACAGTCCATACTAAATGTACATATTATGACTTTAACAGTCTGAAAACTTTCTGGAAGACATACAACACAATGTCATTAGTTGCTTTATTTGTAGTTGCTTTATTTGGCTGGAAAGGTTACTGTTGAACATTTTCTACCTTCTATATTTCTATTTTCCCTGCAGCTGTTTCACCTTTATAATCATAATGAATACCTATACCAAATACTAAAAATGTGTCTGAAAAATAAAAACTTTCTTTCAGATATAAAAAGTACCTTATGAAAAGTCAAATAACCAAAAGGGGAAATTAGAAATTAGTAGTGAATAAGTTTTATGTTTTTCAAAACTATCAAGTGAACATGCAATTTATGCACAAATGTCACCAGTACAAATATAATAAATGAATATGTTTTTCACTGAATAAATTAAAATGTATGATACTCTGTTCTTGGAAGATACATATATATTTGAAAATATTATAATGTCAATTAGTGTAATCTTTCAATAGTGAGATAATGATAATTATAATGATAACAAATGAATTCTTAAGGTAAAATCTACCAAAAAATGGTTTAAATAAATTTGTAGCTACAAATGGAGTCTTCAACTGCAATGAAATTTGCCAAGATTTAGTATTAAAAAAAGTATATATTTTTAAAGGACTAAAAATTAATTCAAGTATCTTAAATTAAATTTGAAAACAATTTTATATATATATCTAAATGTTTATATATTCACATACATATATAAAGGTGTGTACCATGTTTATGAAAAATCAATGATCAAAACTATTCAGTCCACTAAAAATGAAATATTTAAAGAAGTAGAATACAATAACCCACATTTTCTCTTTTGGTATCTATATGCAACGTACAGAAAACATGGAATATTTATAACTTTGACTACTAAACTTTACAAAGTTAAGATCAATCTGAATGATTCATCTTAATTTGGCCTGACCATCATGAATAAGCTATTAACAAATTTGCCTCATGGTTAAAAGCAATTAGAGAACTGGACAACATGAAGATGAAACTTTTAGACATTAGAAATCAAACATAGTACAATTCAGATTTCTGAAATAATAGAAAAATATGAGTTTTCCTGTTCAAAGAATGCTTTCAAATATACACATCTCAAAAATCAAAGACAAACACAGATGGACTTGTCTCTAGCATTTGCTTTTCTCTATGGTACAAATATGCACTTCAAGGTTGATTATAAGCTTCTACCTGATATCCCTGAGCACAAAACGATGTACACAATCCAGGGAGAAACAGTCTCCAGAGCACAGCTTAGCAAGCTCCATAGTTATTCTAGGTGTGGGTCTAGAAACATTTTGAGGAAGATTATCTTAAGCATAGGAGAATGACCACTAAGAAAAGAGCCCTTGAGTGAGTAATAGAGACTCAGTCATGAGAGCAAAACACTACGGGGTGACCACTGCCTTCATGAGAGAGCTCAGTCAGGCCCAGGAGCTGTTCATCTTCTGATCAGAGTGGAGAGCTTGTGGGAAACACAACAACAACCTTAGAAGGATTGAGCATTAGGCCTTGGAGAGATCACAGGTGTAGAAAAAAGGTCAATTCACCTTGGGAGCATTATCAATAAGTTTTAGAAAGATCAAGTTGATGCATTAGTAATTTAGAATCGTGCAAAACAAAATTTAACACCTGCTAAAAGAACACCACACAATTCAGACATTTAATAACATGAAGTTGGCTATATTGAATGTGATAAAAGCTTGCTGGAAAAGTGAAAAAGTGTAAAGAAAAGCTAATTATTACTAGGAAGCAATGTGAAAATGAGAACAGCAAGAGAACAGAAACCACTTGGGTACTTACTATCCCTTTCCCATCATCTGGAAAATATGGTGGCACCCAAAGTCTGTCACTAAATGAAGTCCTAGATATTTGCTTTGGTATCAGGCTGTGCTTTTCCAGTTATCTGTGCCCTCCATTCAACTATCTGGAATGAAGAGAAATTATTTGCTTTCCTCTTTGTGAAAACTTTTAGGGCCTTTTTAAATTTTTTTCTTATGTTGTAAGTTTCACCATCAAACTAATTAATATGGATCTATTGTGTGAAAAAGAATAGTAAAAATTGAGAAGACGTCTCAACATAGAATTTATATTTTAGTGAGCCAACTCAGTACAGCAATATTTTATTGCAGATACTACCAATTATGACAGGTGATCTGAATAAAATATGCTAGAGGGATGATGTAATAAAAAGAAATATGAGGACTCTGTTTGACCTGTCCCTCAATTAAGATGTACCCTGGACGTCTCATTGTGAATATCTGTTACGCAACAAGGAGAGTGGATGAGCAGTCTCTAGGAGTTCTTAATAACTTTGATAAACAGAAACTGGTTGAATATGTATTAAGTGAAATTCAAGTACATTTAGATGATGTTTGAGACTACAGTCATGAGTGGCATTGCCTAAGTACAGCACCTGAAGAGAATACACCTGCAATCACAGCACTTGTGAGGCTGAGGCAGGAGGATCGCTGCAAGTTTTGGGCCAGCCTGTGCACACGGTGACTTGGAGGGCAGCCTGAACTACACAGAGAGATCCTGTGACAAAAAATATGAGTAAATAAATCATAAATAGAGACAATCAAGCAGGATGCTAAATTTTTAGTTGAGAGAGGAGAGAGGTACTGAAAAACCGATGAAAGAAAATTAGACAGAATGTAAAAGGAGGTATGTAGAGAACACATCTGTCTGAGAAGCCAATTTAATGTACTCTTTACTGATTAAAGCAATAAATAGCGTCAAATGATACCAAAAACCCACATTCAGTAAGATAAAATTATACTTAGAAATACAGTCCTCATTTCTCTCAGGAAAAAATTTATTAAATTTTGGGGTTAACTTCCAGATATAATGTATGAGGAGAATAAAAACAAGAGGCAAAGTGAAAGTTTTTATTGTAGACTTTAAGTAAAAAATAGATTGAAATTTAAACTAGTTTTTAAAAAATTGTAACACCTAGTATTTCAGTGTTTGTTTTCACTGACACAAGTTTAAAAGTTGTTGAAAAATAATTATCTGAGGAATGGTTGAATAGTCAATCCAAGTGTGAAAAAGGAATAATTGGTGTTTGGTTTTTTATAAATCAAGAAGAAAAGAAATTCAAACTTTGGTGAAGAGATTCATCTTACAGAAGATTGGAATCACTTTGCAGTGAAACAGGAGAAAGGATTTATAGATTGATTTGGGATAATCAGAAGATGAAACATTTTTTAATCCAGTGCTCACTTTACATACAAAACAGCAGCTCATAATAAAGGCTGAGAATAAATTATTTGGGATTTAGAGAAATTTTATGTAATCTTGTATACAATTGGGCTGAAAAACAAGAGTGGGTATTTCTTTTTCTTTTTTTTTTTTTTTTTTTGGTACCGGGGATCGAACTCGGGTCCTTGCGCTTGCAAGGCAGGCCACCAAAGAGTGGGTATTTCAGGAAGGCACAAACTTCTGGTTTGTACCACACACTTCTAAAATCACTTACCTTCTTAAACAAGATCTGACAGACCCTCAATTACTTGCTGCATTTGAGAAGATTATGATGAGTTAGTTGAGTTCAAAATTGAATGGAGAATTAAACAAAAGGTGAATGTGAAAATATTTTTTAGAGAGTTACTCAAATTAATTGATAAGTAAATACTAATGAATCCTCTAATGTATGGCAGAAACTCATCTGTACACATTAAAAATGACTTTTCCTTTGTGGAATGTGCATATTCACAAATTGATAGGTATGTTATTTTAGTTGATAATAAATGCTTTGACAAAATTAAGGAGGGAAGAAAACAGACAACAATTTGAAAGACATTTTATGGAAAAGGTTTAGGGTACACCTTTATAAGGTGATACATGAGCACAAAAGTTGTTGAAGAAGGGGAATATATCTGAGTGTTAAGACAAAAAAAAAAAAAAA
>NW_022900913.1:14094473-14115928 GCF_012274545.1 Fukomys damarensis
GAGTGTTAAAAAAAAAAAAAAAAAAAAGATAAGGAGAGCAAGTCCTGTGGTTAGAGCTGGGGTATCAAATGAAAAGTAAAGAATTAGCATGGGTCAAGAGGAATGAATCAATGAAAAAACTGCAAAACATGATCTCAAAGAGGTAATTGTAAAGTGAGTCATTTAGGATCCTGTAAGATGTTTTAAAATTTTGGATTTTAATCAGATTACGATGCAAAGTCACTAGAGAGTTTTAGGCAGAGAAATCACATGTGGCACAAACATTTTGCATCTCATTCTAGATTCTATAGAAAGAGCACATTGTAGAGTAGACACTTTGAGGAGAAATAGGTTAGAAATTTTTTTAGTTTAGATCAGGAGAATCATGATTGGAAATCAGAGCTCTCCAGTCACATGATTGCTGTGCAAATATAACGTGTAAAACCGAGCCAGAAAGAATAACCTCATAACGTAATGAAAAACAAATGGGGAATTCTCAAGAAGCATACATAAGAATAGCTAACAGGAATTAGTAATTTATTGTTTTGTTGTTTTATATTTCATTAAAAAAAGAGCAGTCAGTCAACTGGAATTATTAAAGAGGTCAAAGAATGAGTGAAATCTAAGTGATTGTAAATTAACAGAGAAAGTTGAGTTAATAATTCTGGACTTCGGAAGTTTGGGAGAGTTGGGAGCAGAAGTCAGGTAGTGCTTTTGGTTCCAGGTACTGGCTACTTTCTACACTTGCATACACGGTTGGTGCCTTCTCATGGAACTGGTGCCATGGGGCTGTGTGCTCTGCTCAGAGTCCAGAGGGCTGAATTTTAATAGCGGCTTCATTCGAGTTTCTAGGATGCTCTGACTCTGATCACTCCACAGTAATCTTAAGAGAAGCTTCCTGAGTTTTCTGCCTCTGTTGTTTCAGTGTATAGCTTGGTTAGCTTTATTTTGTTTTGTCACTTAGCCCCTCAAATTATGTGTAAGCAGTTCTTCATATTAAATACATTCAGTTACATACTTATTGTTTACTCAGTTTTTCTGACTGAACTATTTTTGATACTTGCTCACTTTTTTCACATTTCTGTATTCTCAGACACACATTATAATTTTACACACATGAATTCCTACCATAAGATTAGAAAATTTTGCACACTTTTAATTTTCCTTTTGTTTTGTTGATAATTCAATTCAATTTACATATTCACTTAACCACAAGTCACCTTATACAGTCTAGTCATACTAGTAGCTTGTGGTAATATCTTGAAATTTATTTTTGATTGTTTTCTACATTTATAAACATTATATGGTCCAGAGATCGCTAAAAGTTATACATTTATTTAAATTTACATGAAAAATTATATAATCAGCATTTTATATTAGGAAATATTGGTAATGAACATAGGAATTATATTACAATATAGGAATTTAATAGGAATTATATTAGAAAATCCCATTGTATAATAGGAATTCAATTGAATTAACATCATTTATATTTTATGGAATTGTTTTCAATACTTGATCAATAATGAATAATTTCTTCTTTTAGGAAGTATAAAACTTAGCCAAAGAATATTATGTCATTTTTACAACTATCCATAGGAAACCATCTAGCTTCTTGCACCTTATTTTAAAAAATGTGAAATATTTTAAAATTGAAATGTATGTTATAGTAAATATTTTGATTAATGTTGATAAATAACTATGATAAATCAATGACACAAATAATTATTTATATAATTTGATCTATACTCAAGCAATGTGAAATAAATGACAATGTTTAATCATTAATTAATTAATTACCAATTAAATTGCAAGGATGAATGTAACTGTATTGTATGCCTAAAATGTACCAATAGACTTAATAAAGATAAAAATTAATTTGGAATCATTACATTATGATCACAATTATCAAACTGACTTCACTAACACTTTGGATTTCACTTATTCATACAGGAAAAAATCTAAAAGAAGAGGGAGGGAGAGTACTTTATGAAGTACATTCAACTTTGAAGGTATTAATGATATCTAACACTACTATAAAATCTACAAGGTAAAGACATTTAAACATATATGTTATTCAAAACAATCATAACTAAGTTTTGAGAAATGAAGAACTGATAATAACGTAAATAGGCCGTGCAGACATTCCTCCTTTAACAACATAGGATTAATGATATGTTGGAAATAGAACCCACTGCTCAGACTTACATGCCATCCTTTGATTTGTGCAATTCTGTACATCTGATTTCTAGAGATTCAGTGTGTTTTTGTGTACATTATACTTTGTTCATATAGCACTTTAATTTTTGCTGATTGTATTTACTGTAACATATTGTATTTTTATGTCTGTCATACATGACAGTACTGCATACAAGAGTTTTGCAAATACAAGCAGTCATCAAAATGGAGTTTCCTTTGACCGTTTCTTGGTTGTGAATGTTATAATATGCATAATATATGCAGATCCTAACTTAGCAACCCATTCAATTATAGTACCATGCCTCTGTGGTTAAAGGAAAAAAAGTCTGCATTAGAAGACTAGGTCAAATACTATGGATTCAATCACTAGACAGCATGATTAAAAACCATAATTTACAAAATTAAAGACTATATAATTTAATAAATCACTGAAATTTCATCAGTGAAATTCAATTACTGGTCTAAAGCACTTATTCCACAAATTATATACATAACTCTAATATGCACTTTCAAGAAAATTACAAATATTCAACAAACCCTGTATTATTAAACTAGTCATTACAGTTTTTTATTTTTTTCTTTTCATACAAAATTTCTCATGATTCTTTTACACATTTGTAAGACTATCTCTGGTTAAAAATATGAGTCATCATTTTTCAACACCCTTTTCCAATAAGTGCCATTTAATCAGGATACACTATCCATACACTAGTTCAAATCTTGTCAAATAACTTATATTTCACTTTGGGGAATTTATTGAATACCTAATTAGAAGATGTTCTAATTTTACTGAGTACAGCTTGTCACATAGATATGTATGTATTTTCTCTCTTATTTTGATGTATCTGACACCTGTTTATTCTCTTTGGAACAAATCCAGCATCGATTTCATAATTTCTAACATTTAAATACTTTTGAAAAATCAGCGTGGAGTTCAATGCTATGTATTGTATGTTCAGTATTTTTCACATTTTCATCTCAGGGAAAGTAAATACAATATTTTGGTGATTGGGAACTTTAAATTTCCTCCATTTGAATAGCATTCTAGTCACAAGTGAACTCTTGTCTGAAAGGGCACCAAAATAGAGGTATTTTTAACAGACTTATATCAAATAAAATAGTACAACATATTCTCAAATCATTAATAATGATAAACTGGGTTTTCTTGTCTTCTGTTCACTTGTAAGTTTGAAAAATTTTGCTAGCATCAGGTAGCTGTTAATGTAATTATTTGGAAGTCATAAGACCTATAAATTTTACCACTCAGACTCACCCTTCCTGGTTTTTATTTTTTCAATTTTTTTATATATCAATTACAATAAGGCTGTGATTTATGAATGAGTTCCATTCCTAAAGAAGATTTTGTAAGTCAGATTCATTTGTAAGTCAGCAAAGTGAGTCTTATGCAATACATTTCTGAAAATCTGCAACTCAAATGTTTGTGAGTTGGGGACTTACTTTCTCTTTACTATATCTCTTTAGTGTAGACTAAGCTAAAAGTTGCAAATGTCAATAACCCTCATCTAGTTTCAGTAATTATCAGTATATAGCCATATGCCTTTCACTAATGCTTCTCACATCTAGACTATTTATCAGGCCAATGTCGGATACTTTTGTTTTACTCTATAAGTGTCTCAATATACTAATTCTAAGATCTAACTTTTTGAATGTCATCATACACCACAGGCACATCTCAAATTTAACAATATTGAATATCTGATCTCAAACTGTTGTGCAAATTTACTTCATTTGTTCTGTGATAATCTTTTATGAATGTGGCTGGTTATATCTGCAATAGAGTCCATAATTTTTATCAATATGCACCTTAAGTATTATACAGATAAATCATCGATCAATGATTTTCTACTTATTTATTAAAGAATGTGGTATGTTTCTCTTATTGACATCTTCACTTCTGATTTCTGTTGATCACATTTCCATGATGTCTTCAATAATTTTCGATTTTTGCCCAGAGTGCTGTAAAGATGGTGCTGTATTATTCCTTTATCATTACATTTAGAGACACATGAAATCAGATAACCTTATTTCTCTGTGTTTAAATTTATCAGAAAGGTCAGATTTTTTTCACTCTGATCCATTCTTATCATTTTCTTGTTTGCCTAAACTTCATCAGTAACTTTCATTTTCTTAATTTTAATTTCTTAGGATTTCTTCTAATAATTTTGGTGGTTCTTTATTATTATTTTATTAAGCCAATATTTTATTAGAAATTTTCAAAACAGGCCAGGGATTTAGCTCAGCGGTTCGGTGGCCTGCCTTGCAAGGGCAAGGCCCCGAGTTCAATTCGCGGTACCAAAAAAAAAAAAAGAAATCTTCAAAACAGTGATATTTTACTGTATTGAGTTTACTAGATAGAATTGTTCAAACAAAATATTCCTTTGTAAACATATTGCATGTCTTGAGATACGGATTTCAAGAGAAAGATATCAGGATAAGCTAACATATCCTTTTATTTTAAACCAAAGGTTTTCTTTCTTTCTCCGTCTCCCTCCACGCCCCCTTTCTTTCTTTCTTTCTTTCTTTCTTTCTTTCTTTCTTTCTTTCTTTCTCTTGGTACCAGGGGTCAAACTCAGGATCTTGTGCTTGCAAGCCAGGCTTGGCACCGCTGAGCTAAATCCCTGGCCCCAAAGGCTTTCTCCCCCGTCCCTCTCTCTCTATAAGAGAAATTTATTTTATTTTTTTCTCATTTCCTATTTATTTTCAGATTGCTTTAAAAAGATTATTTTGAGGTCTTATAAGAACTTATGTTTTTCAAAGACTCTGTCTTTACCACACTTTTTATTCCAAATCTTCACTTGGCTGATTTTAGGAATTTTAAATACTTACAATCTATAATAATATTGACTATATATTTTGACGTGTCTCTCTCCAGCCTAGAACCCAGTTTCAGAAGAAATTCTCATTAATATTGCACAAATAATATTCTGATTTTTCTCTATTCTTTATCTTACTGAAAGACATTGCCGGCCCTTGAATAACACAAATCTTATATTTGGAAAGTTTCTTTCTTTCTTTCTTTCTTTCTTTCTTTCTTTCTTTCTTTCTTTCTTTCTTTCTTTCTTTCTTTCTTTCTTTCTTTCTTTCTTTCTTTCTTTCTTTCTTTTGGTACCGGGGATTGAACTCGGGTCCTTGCGCTTGCAGGCCACTGAACCGCTGAGCTGAATCCCCAGCCCTGGAAAGTTTCTTATCTTTTCTTTTTATCCCCACTCCAGTATTCCGGCTGGCAGTCATCAAGAACTATGTATTTTATTTGTTGATGATGTTTATGCGATGTAAGATATTGCTTCTTTCTTGCTTTATTCTGAGTCTTAGCCCATCCATGTATTCACTCCCTGAGTTTCCATACCAGTATCTAATGTGACCTCGTCCACAAGAGCATTCTGCAAATTCTTCACCCAGTGGGTTTAGTTATCTTTCTGAAAAGAAATTAAAAAGTGCCATCTTGTTATTTAATGGCCTTAATTTCATTAGCAACTTTCCATTTTCTTTAATATTAAGCCAAAAATTCCTCATATAAATTCCAGAGACCTTTTTGATTCCACTTTCCTCTCATATCAAGACAAGAGTGAGTTCATTAACAGCCCTCTTTTCTTGCTTTCGTGCCTGAAAACCTTCCTCTGGGCCTCCCCCAGAGAACTTTATTCTCCACAGTCAGCACTGTGCTATCCTATCTCACTTAGGATTTGCTTCACAAATTTCTACCCATTCTCAGGGGCTTAGCTTATATTTTTAATCTGCACACATTTCTCCCAGCCCTGTGCAGCATTACAGAGAATCTTCTTAACACATGCTGCTTCTTAACAAGTATTAGACATTATGATTATTTATTTTTCTGATTCTCCTCCCTTAACTTATATTGGTCCCAGTCTTCCAGGAAAATGATACTCTTCAGAATTTGCAGTGTGGAGGAAATTTAGTAGGAAAATATTTGTTGAACAGCATATGTATATCCCTATTTAGTTGGAATTTTATTCTATATAAATAAGGCTATCTCTCTGCCATGTGTTGTGCTACTATAACATAATACCATAGACTTACCGGCTAAAACTACAAACATTGATTTTTCAGAGTTATGGATTCCAGAAGGACCAAGATTAAAGCACCAGCAGATTCATTATCTCCTGAGAACATTCTTTCTGATCAGAAGATGACTCTCTTCACATCCTCACATTACCTATGTATATCTCCTCCTGTCTCCTCTAGCACTAATCTCATTCCTAAGGACTCCATACTAATTAACTAACCACTTTGATGGAGACCACCCTGAGCTAGCCTGAATTTTCATATTAAAAGTCTGAGTCTGCCTATTGGCCCACATCACCTTGCCTGAAGAGCCAACAGGAAAGAAACAACTCCCTACACCACTGGTTACAGTGGAGGTCTCAACGATCCACGCCAATGTGACATCTTGGACGGTAAGACAATAGTGCAGCCAAGGGCAGCACGACTTGAACAGAAAACTCCTATAGAGGCAAAAACTAATACATGGAAAGAAACAAATATCCTATTAATCTATGAGCTATTCTTATTAGAATGTTTTGTTCCCTTGTGGCTAGGAATCTGCTCACACGAGTGCTCTCCACTTCACTGTTCCCTGCACTGCGTCTTACCCCTTCTAGAAGCTGCATGTTCAATAAATAGAAGCAAGCTCCAGAAGATGGTGTTTTAGCCATTTAAGAGATTTGACCATCCTGGGACCCCTTTTATGCATTAAAATCTTATCTTTTATTACCCTGAGGCTGTGCCCTTGGTCAGGTGAGTGGGAGTTTGTGAAGCTTCAATACTGTGACTCTGATGATGGATAAATGTCTACCTTCTGATCCCCTCACTTGGGTGATAGATTTTAGGAGGGCAAATATATTCAGCACGAAAAACTACTAACAAGAGAGATGTTGTTGTGTGTTTCTTCAGATCCACAGTTGATCAAGACAAGAAGCATTTATCTTTTAAATGTTCAATTTTCCCATTCCTTTTCATTTCACGTTTCTGTGCTCTGATTTCAGTGGACTATTACGCATTAACATAACTTTGAAATATGCACTTTCTCAGATATGTCATGTACGATTTATGTTCTAAATAGGTATCTTTTATTTAATCAGACAGTCTTACTGAAAAGTTGACCAAGTAAAGCCTTAAGATGTTTCATATTACATCTCTTGGTTGGCGAAACAGAAGACAGAGAATTACTGTGCCAGAGAAATGCTAAATGAAACATTCATTGAACTCACTGAAGTCCTATTGAAGTAAGAAATTCTGAAGTTAAGTGATAGAACAGTTTGCACCTTACCCTTCTTTGTTTGTCCTGTATATCTGAAAACACATGAGAGATGATCAAATCTGTTTTTCTTCCCAAGATGCACTATAGGAGAATGTACATCACTGAGCTCTTGACTAGGGATTATTTTCTTCATTCCAAAATTTCCACAAGTATTTGATCTTGATTTTTGATCATTTAATTATCAGTCCTTTCGAGAAGCAAGCAGAGACTATCAAATGTAAGATCATTTGAAGATGGCTTATTGTCATTAGCTCTACCATTTTAACTTTACAGAAAACTATAACTGAAAAATTTTACCTTGAGATTTCGCTGAATTTAGAGCAAAATAATGAATCAGGACACCAAGGACTACATCATATTTTATACTTTGGTAATTTTAAAAATGAATTCTAGTTTGGAAATTTTAAATTTTAAATGTGTATCAATGCATGTTGAAAAAGTCAGTAGCTATAATTCTTTATTAGGGAATTTGAATCAAGCCAGAAGCCACTCTGGACAGTCAATTGAAGTTGAAAATTCTGTTTTATCTGTATTTCCCTTGTGCATACATTTATAGCCTTGACTAAATGGGACTACTTTCAAAGTAAGTTACTTTTTTCGGGAATGGCTGGTAGAGACAAAAATGTAGCCTCATATTCTATCATTTAAAGTACAAATTGTATTGTTGCTTCCAAAGGCTTCTATGATAGGAAAAAGTGGTTTCTTCCTTTTCCCCATAAATAAAGGCATGATTATGAAATTACATAGTTTTACAAGTTTCAATTTTACATACTTTAAAAATTATTAATGTTTCAATTATCATAAATATAAATTATTATACAAGAATTCATGACTTATTTTGAATATTTAAATATATTTTATAATAAAATTTAAATATATTTTTATAATATTTAAATATATTTAAACTATTTTTCTCCAAATTCTTGAGTTGGGAGTAACACACATATATATAGCTTTAAAGAAATTTCTAACGGTAACGATTTATGTTTATATTAAGATATAAGAAGATTTGATGAAAAATTATCTATGGTTATCTTGGTACAGTAAAATATAAAATGAGTCTATATCAAAATTTTTTGACTTTTTAGTTTCTAGGCTATCTTTCACAGGCATATAGTGGAACACTAGATCACATAAGACTAAGTGACATTGCTGAGGAATAATTTCCCATTTCATGCAAATGAATATAATACATTCCTCAATACCATACTTTGTTAAACAAATTCCAAAAGTTAGCATTAAAACTTAAATTCTCCAGTGTTATACATTTATGTCATATCAATAATGTAGTTTATTTTCTAAAAAAGTAGATATGATATCCATTTTAAAAATCAAGTTGAAATGGTGATTTCAGCAATATTTCCTGATAATAATTGTAATCTTTGATATTTAAAGTTATGTAAACATTTAATTACCTTAAAATAGAAGACAGAGAATTACTGTGCCAGAGAAATGCTAAATGAAACATTCATTGAACTCACTGAAGTCCTATTGAAGTAAGAAATTCTGAAGTTAAGTGATAGAACAGTTTGCACCTTACCCTTCTTTGTTTGTCCTGTATATCTGAAAACACATGAGAGATGATCAAATCTGTTTTTCTTCCCAAGATGCACTATAGGAGAATGTACATCACTGAGCTCTTGACTAGGGATTATTTTCTTCATTCCAAAATTTCCACAAGTATTTGATCTTGATTTTTGATCATTTAATTATCAGTCCTTTCGAGAAGCAAGCAGAGACTATCAAATGTAAGATCATTTGAAGATGGCTTATTGTCATTAGCTCTACCATTTTAACTTTACAGAAAACTATAACTGAAAAATTTTACCTTGAGATTTCGCTGAATTTAGAGCAAAATAATGAATCAGGACACCAAGGACTACATCATATTTTATACTTTGGTAATTTTAAAAATGAATTCTAGTTTGGAAATTTTAAATTTTAAATGTGTATCAATGCATGTTGAAAAAGTCAGTAGCTATAATTCTTTATTAGGGAATTTGAATCAAGCCAGAAGCCACTCTGGACAGTCAATTGAAGTTGAAAATTCTGTTTTATCTGTATTTCCCTTGTGCATACATTTATAGCCTTGACTAAATGGGACTACTTTCAAAGTAAGTTACTTTTTTCGGGAATGGCTGGTAGAGACAAAAATGTAGCCTCATATTCTATCATTTAAAGTACAAATTGTATTGTTGCTTCCAAAGGCTTCTATGATAGGAAAAAGTGGTTTCTTCCTTTTCCCCATAAATAAAGGCATGATTATGAAATTACATAGTTTTACAAGTTTCAATTTTACATACTTTAAAAATTATTAATGTTTCAATTATCATAAATATAAATTATTATACAAGAATTCATGACTTATTTTGAATATTTAAATATATTTTATAATAAAATTTAAATATATTTTTATAATATTTAAATATATTTAAACTATTTTTCTCCAAATTCTTGAGTTGGGAGTAACACACATATATATAGCTTTAAAGAAATTTCTAACGGTAACGATTTATGTTTATATTAAGATATAAGAAGATTTGATGAAAAATTATCTATGGTTATCTTGGTACAGTAAAATATAAAATGAGTCTATATCAAAATTTTTTGACTTTTTAGTTTCTAGGCTATCTTTCACAGGTTTATAGTGGAACACTAGATCACATAAGACTAATTAAGTGACATTGCTGAGGAATAATTTCCCATTTCATGCAAATGAATATAATACATTCCTCAATACCATACTTTGTTAAACAAATTCCAAAAGTTAGCATTAAAACTTAAATTCTCCAGTGTTATACATTTATGTCATATCAATAATGTAGTTTATTTTCTAAAAAAGTAGATATGATATCCATTTTAAAAATCAAGTTGAAATGGTGATTTCAGCAATATTTCCTGATAATAATTGTAATCTTTGATATTTAAAGTTATGTAAACATTTAATTACCTTAAAATTCAACCATTCCAAGTGTAAACTTTATTTTGGAAATTTATAAAATTTATAGATGATTTTGTAAATTTATAAAATGACCCCAAGTCCTCATCACTACCCAGTATTAGAACTTTTACATAAGCACAAAAATTGTATTATTCCTGCTGCATTTCCTCTGCTATAGGCAATAACTGATGTGCTTTCCATCTTTCAAAGTTTGCCTTTTCTTGACATTTCATATAAATGGAATAAAATATAATTTTTGTTTTTTGTTCAATGAGCAGACATTCTGAAATTCTTTAGTAATATCGCACAGAAATGTTCATTTTTAAAGCTAGTATATTGCTGTAGGAAAATTACCATATTTATTATAGAATTCACAAGTTGATATATACAGAGATTTTTCACATTCAGTGTTATTGTGAATAATAACGTTATAAATATTTTCATGTGTATCTTTTTTGGGAATATATGAATTTCTCTTAGGTAGAGTTTTAGGACTATAATTGTACGCCATATCACTTGTTTATGTTTAAGGAAAAGTAAATCATTTCCCAACATGACTTACCATTCCTTTATATCTACCAGGTGTGTTTGGCGAAGATATAAAATAACTAAAACATTCAAATCTTGCTGGTCAGGAAAAAATGTATGTGATTTCACCTTTGTATTTGAAATTTAGCTGAATATTGATTCTTTATTGGTTGATAACTCATTTTAATTATACTATTATGCTTTTACAAAGCTTGTGGTCACCATTGTTTCAGGTGAAAGTCAGCTGTTAAACTCACCCATGCTCCTTACCTACTGTGCAGTGAATTACTGCTCTATTGTTTTCACAATTTTCTCTTTGATTTTGGCTTTCAATTATTTCATTATGATGGGTGTAGTTGTAAACCTCATTGTACTTATCATAATTGAGTTTTATAATCTTCTGGGACATCTAGATTAAATCTTTTTATCAAAATTGAGAGTATATTCATGCTTTCATTGTACAATGCTATTTCTTTCATTTCCTCTTTCTTTTCTTCTTGAACTACAGTAGACTTAAATTGGTATTTCGACATGGCCCTATAACTCTCTGAAATTCCCCTAATATTTCTCCAAGTATTTTGTTCTTATCTTCTGATTTGAAAATTTATTTTTACTTATCTTTAAATTTCACAATTTTGTGCTTTGTCATGCTGATCTAAATTGAGCTTGTTTAGCAAACAGTTTTAATTAACTTGTTCATTATTTATTACTCTGTTGAAAATCTCATTGTTGACCACACTTCCTTGTTCTTGAATCATCTCCAACATTTATTTGAATGTTGAAAATTTATGATATTATTTCTGACATTTTTTCCTCTTGAAACTTTTGTTTTTGTTGTTTTCTTTCTTCATTTACTTGTCTGGGTTGAATCTGTGGACTTTATTTCCCATATGGGATGTAGCAGTGTCGTGACTGAGTTTTTTAGAAATATATAAGTGTTTTTTTATACAGATGTTATCTGAACTCTCTATAATATCATTGCAGCTCAATGTTGAACAAAATGGAAGAAAATTAATGAAATATTTTCACATTTTCAGAAATTTAGTACATATAATATTCATCTAATTTCTCTTTGCAATAATAGAAAAGAATATTGTAGATTTCTAACATAATCATCATATGAGTTTACATTAATATATAAAATTCAAAAGAAATTTAAAACATTTATACACACCCTCACTAGAGTGATTCATTTTTTAAAATACTTGATTATTTTAGGTTAAATAATAATATGCTTTAGATTTCCATTTTGGATCACTAGGCAAAAAGACTAGTTTTCAGTCTTTTTTATTACTCTATGCCTAACTCATCATAACAGAAAACTATTGTGTATTTGTAAAACAAGTAATATATACCATAAGTCTTCCAATAAAAGAAGCTATATAATAGTAATATTCAGATAAACTGTTACTAGTAAATGAAATCTATTAAACTGATGGTATCTCAGTAACTGATAATCACACATTTCATGGTATTTTCTCACAAAATGACCATGCGATCCCTCACGAGGTGAGGGAGGAGAGAGACCCAGCTGGGAACGAGAACCCACACTTCTGTGAGGTCAGTGGGAGAATTTCAGACTCTACTCATGGAAGATTCCCTGCTGAATAAATATCTGTAGGTCAAAGCCTCATCAGGTGAAATGGGTTTTGGAAAATAGCCATATTAAATAGCTTATATTGTAAGTAGTTAGCCAATGGTAAACATTTTCTGAAGGAACTATATTTTGAGATAATTCTTTATGCAGCAGTAGATTACTAAAGCTGAAAAAAAAAACTAATGAAGTGCTCATATTATGTTGAAAGCAAGAAAACTAGTGTATATAAAAAGTTACCACAAAGGTATCAGCTATGACCAAAATTGAGTGATCTTCACTTAATCTGTGAAATGGGGTCAACTATTATATATTAGTCACTTAAAATGTTTGGTAAATCGTAGAACAGCACAAGCTTAATAAGTCATAACAATTCTAATAGTATAATTAAAATAATTTATTTAAATGTAACAAAGTCTTGAAAGATATATGTTTTTTGGGCTATGTTTTTAATTTTAATTTTAATTTTGTTAGTACATATTGGCCATATGTGAAGCTGACATTCATCTTGAAGAATAGTTACATGTACATAGCACAACTTGTTGTTCTAATTCTCCCTCCTTCCACCATCCAGATATGCCATGTGCCCACAGTGAATGTAAGGAATATACAGTATATTATAAACACGAACTGATAATAATAATAACAACAAAATGAAAATGGGGGCGGGGATTTAGATCAGTGGTCTCTGCCTGCCTTGCAAGCTCAAGGACCCAAGTTCAACCTTCGGTACCAAAAAAACAAAAAACAAAAAACAAAAAAAACAAACAAAAACAAAAAAACAAAAACAAACCAAAATGAAAATGCATAATTTTGTAGTGATGCTAGTCATATCTTCTATGCAGAAAATCAAAGGAGAATCAAGTATAAAAGTTTAGAAGGACTATGAACAGTCATATCGGGAGATTTGCTCCAGCTAACTGGTTGACTGCTTGGGAGTGCATGGATAGACTATTAGAAAATTGAATGGCGAGCATTACCCTTTCTCCACTTTGCATTGAAAGCTTTAACTCTTCCTAGACAAGGTGAAGAATCTGATAAACTGAAAACAAGAGTTTACAGGCACTAGCAGGAAGGGATCCAGATGAGTAATTTCTTTTCCCAACTCACACGATTTTCTCTTGGTCTCCTGTTACTATTGCCCATTGATTAAATTTAGCAGGAAGCATAAGAGGAAAGAGCTTATTAACTTAATCCATCCCCAGTGTTCTGCACCAACATGGGCATGAACCATACCTGAAGGATCAACTAATGAGATCAAGAATTGAGTTCTATCCAGATTTTTTAAATGGCCATATGAGGCCCTACTTTAAAAAATTCATACTATATGATGCAACCCATTTACTCTTGAATCAGAAGTAGTTTTGTTCAAATTCATATCTCTACATCTTTACCACTGTATGAGTAAGAGATTCGTGTTACGAAATTGTTGTTTTCCAACATTTCTTTTCTTTTCTTTTTTTTTTTTTTTTTTTTGTACTGGGGATCAAACTCAGGACCTTGTACTTGCGAGGCAGGTGGGGGCCACTGAGCTTAATCCGCGGCCCACCAACATTTCTTTAGATAAGAATTGTAACAAGATGTTTTTATCACCGGAAGTTTAAAGGTCATCATAATAAAGCCAGCAAGTGGATAACATAAGTAAGAGTTCATTTTTGTGGTAAAATTAATCCAGTTATCTCTAATATAAACAAAAGATAAACCTGTAGAGAGATAAACACTATTGAAAGACTCCTAAAAGTAAATGGAGCTAGGACGAAGTATTTCCCAGTGTAAGATTTAAAACAATATAGCATGTAGTTATTGAAAAGCAGTGTGTACATATTTTAGATTTTTATATTCAAATACCTTTTAAAAGCTTTCTTTTTGTAATGTGTTCAAAAACTGTTACATGTGAAATATAAAGTTTTGCTTTATTTAATATTTTATTTGCTCATATTTTCTTTAACATTTTTCTATGAATATTTATCCGTTGGCTTCTTTATGTCAAGGAATTATTACAGCACTGGCAAAATCAAAGCCCCTACCTTCAGAGAATTTATTTTTCTTTAGTTTGCCACAGACAAATAAGTTTTTGAGAACTGCCTTAATAAAATATTCAAACATATTATTAAATATTATAAAATGAATTGGAAATGATACATATTAAATTTTCATTGTATTTTTTCTTATTCTAACATTTGAATCACTAAAGGGCCCTAGAAAGCTTTATTTGGTGATTTGTTCTAAAATGTTATATTTGCCAGCAAACTGCTTAATATATGAGGGGTGAGGAGAGCAGTCAGGAGGGTGAGGGAGGGGAGAGCAAGACAATGAGAGGAGAGGAGAGAGGCAGGGAGAGAGACAAAATGCAGAAGTAGAAGGGTACCTTCGGGTATCACGCCTAATGATTTTCATATAGGTTTGGGGCTCTTTATCAAAATATATTGTATATATTGTAATTTGTAGCCAAATTATATCTTCTCTATTCCCTATTGATAGTTTCATTTTTTCATTCTTCATGTATCACTAAAACAATATTTTAAGTTACTTTAAAGCTTATCTGAATAATTTGTTCACTAAGTAAACTACTTTTAGGAATGCATAATAAAATACCTACAATCTTCAGTTTAAAATGTCACATTCCAAGAATTGTTAAAGTAAGAAAATAATACTCTAGATTTTTAAAAATTAATAATTCATCAAAGATGCCTAATTCTGTTAAACATTACTTGATCTTCCCCATTTCTTGTGCACTGATCACTCTTTCAATATTTATAAATACATAATTTCATTATATATAAGTGAGCAAGTTAATCATACATACAAATTAAAATTTAATGATTTATGACAAACAATGCCTTCGAAATTTTTTCTTCCTTTAAAACCGGGAAGACGTTGATGCTGAATGCAGTTAGCACATTGTTTGCTGATTAACCTGTTTTGCTTTCTACACCATGTTGAGGCAGCTATGCCTACTCAGTGTGAGAGAGTCTGTGGATTAAATGACATAATAAAATGACCGGAGAGAAAGGAACAAATTTGCCACCGAAACTTCTCAAATGAGTGCTTTTGTTCCTGGGCAACAATTGCTTCTGTGTTCTAAAATACTTAAACCATTAGTATTCAATCCTTTAAACTGTTATTATATTTTTCAATTGACATATCAGTTAATATATTGGGACTCAGGACAGAAGATTCTTTATATTCATGGAAGTATTTTGTTAAGACACATTTAGTTTTTAGGTTTATTATTCCTTTGAATTAAGATAATTTCTCAAAATACCCGGGTTTTTAATATATTGGAATCTACCATGTAGGATTTTTGTCATTTAACATATATTCTTAAAACTTTTACTTAAGTTTATTGTTCATTAAAAAAACTGAATATGCTTTTGTAATCTAATACAAAATTAAGATGCTATTTAAACTCTAATGAGAAAGGGTAGTTTTACTTCACTTTAGATACTTTGAAGAATGCTCTATTTCCTGTTGCAAACTGCCTCCATAAACATGGGAAAGAATACTCAGCCATAAAGAATGAGAAACTACAGATATTTATAGCTAAGTGGATGCACATTGAGGCCGTACTCTTTTTTTTTTCAGCTTTAATTGAGTTTATTGGTATATTTTAGGCCATACTCTTAAGTGAAATCAATAGGACACATGTGTAAATACTGAATAGTTTCTCTGGTGTGAAAAACTAGAAGTGTAAATATGAATCAAAATGTATAACTGATATTGTGTAATAGGAAGAAACGGTCTAAAAGAGTAGGGGAAGTGGGAGGGGTAGGGGGGAACCTAAAAAGGGAAAAGAAAAAAGAAAAGAAAAAATGGAAACAAAGTCTCTGTAAATAGGGAAGGGTGGAGGGGGTGAAGGGAGGGTAGGAGAACAGGAAAAAGTAAGAACCAAGATACCTCATGAGAAAGTACAAGATCCCAGTGATGAATGTAACTGTATCATATACCTAAAAAGTACCAATAAAGAAAAAAGGAAAAATAAAAAAAGATGCTCATTTTCTCCCCCTAGATTGAATCTTTACAGGTTGCTCTTATATTTTTAATTCGATGATACAGTTATTCAAAGAACCTTATTGGTATACTTCTCTTGTTGTGTCATCGCTAAGACAAAATACACACACTCACAATTTAAAAGAAAATAGGTTGATTTTTACTTATAATTTTTAGTCCATGGTTGGCTCAGTCGAAGGCAGAAACAGGATGGCAAAAAAGCATCAGGGAGATAAAGATGCCCAAAACAGCCATCAAGTAGAGGTGAGGAGAATGTTCTGTTGTATGAAGACACCACAATTTAGCTTTTAGTATGTATAAGCAGTTAAGTAATAATGACTATGAAACTGTTATACAAACAAAAATGTTGCTAAGATGTTAAGAATATACTAATATTTTGGGTCTCTATGGGGGGAATTAATTGAATTTCTCATCCTTAGAAATATTTGTATTCTTAAGTGGTTGATCCTTTCTTATAAAGGGTGTTCATTATACTTATGAATTGCTTGATATGTTTGTTACCAACTTTGCATGATGATTTTTTTTTTCTTGAGAAAAGGTCTCACTATATAGTCCTGGCTGGCATTGAACTCACTAAATTGTCTAATCTGGTTTTGAATTCAAGGCAATTCTCCTGCCTCAGCTTCCCAAGTGTTGTTGGGATATTGAATGTATTCATTATATACCACAAACATGTGCTAAAAATATAAATCAAATGAAGAATGTTCAGAATCATTTTTGGCCTCTACTCATTAATATGTCTCTAAATGCACAAATGTACCCTGCAGTTGGGAAGCACTGAACAGCTGAATGTTAGGATATGCATTATTTTTTATCTAGTAGACAATTTCAAAACATTTTCTCAGTGATTATACTAATTTTCAGCATTGCTAAGAGAGGATAAGAGTTCTATTTGCTGTAAAAAAAAATGTCTGAACTCAGTGTTTTTCATTTATATTGATGTAATTTTTAGCCAAATATGTGGATACGTAGTGGAGTCTTATTTGAGGTATAATTTCTTCTTTTGTTGACTAATGAGCTTGAGCACCTCTTAAGATGTTTTTTAGTTATTTGGGGAACCAATTTTGCTAAGTGTCTTTTATAGTGTTTTACTCTTTTCATGTGAAGATTTTTTTCATTTTCTTATGGATTTCTTTCTTACAAAGAATTAAGGTTTTTAAAAATGAGCCCATTTTGAGAGCCGGGCTAAGAAATAGGTGGCAATTTTTTTCTCATTTTGTATTGGTTTCTCATTCTTTATTGGTTGTTTCCTTGCTGTGCAGAAACCTTTTACTTTGATATGGTCCCATTTGTTGATTTTTGGTATTATTTTTTGCACCACTGGGGCTCTCTGTTCAGAAGGTCTTTGCCTAAATCTATGTCTTCAAGAAGTTTACTATTCCAGCAGCTTGTTTCCGTTTTAATATTAGGTGTTTTATCCAGTTAGATCTTAGTTTAGTACATGGTGAGAGTTAATAGCCTAGATTCAATTTTTTTGTACGTGGTTAGTTAGTATTCTCAGCATCATTGGTTACAGAGGCTATTTTTCTTCCAGTGTATGCTCTTTGGGGAGGGGGTCTTTTGGCAAATATAAAATAGCTGAATGTTCCTTTGGTTGTTTTGCCTTCTCTAATCTGTTCCATTGCTTCTCATGTCTGATTTTGTGCTGTTTTTAATGACTCAAGCTTTGTAATATAATTTCTTTTTTCTCACTGAGTTTACTGGTACTTTTTAGGTATTCAGTACAGTTACATTCATCACTGGGCTCTTGTAACTTTACTTGGATATTTCAAATCCAGGATTGTGATACCTTCTGCTTTGTTCTTGTTACACAAGATTGCATAGTGGCCCTGCATATCTTCTGGTTCTGTATGACGTTTAGCATCGTTTCATCAAATTCTGTGATGATTTCTATGGGGATTGGGTTAAATACATTTATCAGTTTTGGAAGTATGGCCATTTTGATGATATTGGTTCTGCCTATCTAGAAACAGGGTGTATTTTTCCATTTCCTGATGTTCTCCTTTTGCAAAGCAGTACTGTATATTTTGTTGTAGAGATATTTCACTGTCTTGCTCAGGTTATGTATTAAGTATCTTTATTCTTCTTGTTGTTACTGTGAATGGTATCTTTTTATAATTTTTATTCTCAGTGACTTTATTATTAGTCTACAGAAATTCTATTTATTTTTGTGTGTTCGTGTTGTATCTCAGTCCTTTTTTGAATTTGGTTATTCATTCTAGAAATCTTTGTTGGAATTCGTTTGTTCTATGCAGAGGATAATATCATCTGCTAATAATAATAAATAGGAGTATATCTTTTTATTCTTTCCTAGTATTGCTTTCTTTTCCTGCGTGGTCTGTTAAGTGGTTCAAGTTCCACATTGAACAGGAGCGGTGACCTTGGAAATTCTTGTCTCATTTTTTATTTTAAAGGTGAGATTTCAGATTTTCCCTATTTAATATGACGCTGGCAGTAGGTTTGTCAAAAATAACTTTTCAGGTTTAGATAATAAGGTCCTTAGATTTCTATTTTCTTCAGCATTATTTTTTATTATAAATGGATATTGGATTTTGTCAGAGAATTTTTCTCCATCGATATAATTATGTGATTTTTGTCCTTCCTGCTGTTTATGTGGTGTTTCACATTTATTGATTCATCTATGTCGATCCATCCTTGGTCAAGATGTATAATCTTTTTTTTTTCTTTTTATTGAATTTATTGCTGCATTTTAGGTAGACAGTACAGTTGCATTCATTATTCTTATCTTGTACCTTTACATGACAGGTCTTGGTTCTCATTTTTTCCCCTTGTCCCTGCTCTCCCTTCAAGATGTATGATCTTTTTGATGACTTGTTGCATTGTTTGTCCAGTATCTTTTGGAGATTTTTTTACATGTATGTTTATTGAAGAGTTTGGCCTGTAGTTCTCTTTTTTAGTCGGATCCTTGTCTGGTTATAGGAACAGGATAATGCTAGCTTCCAGGAATGACTTTGGGAGTATTACTTCCCTTTTAATTTTATTAAAGTGTTTAGGGAATACTGCTGTTAGATATTCCCTAAAGTTCTTACAGCATTCAAAAGTGAATCCACTGGGACCAGGGCTTTTCTTATTTGGCAGGATTTTTATTACTGCTTCAATTTCATATCCTCTTATGGGACTATTTGGGGTTTTTATATATTGGTTGTTCAGTTTTGGTATTTCATGTGTAACTAGGAATCTATCTATTTCTTCTGAGTTCTACAATTTATTGGCTGATAGTTTGGGGAAATAATTGCTAATAATTTTCTAGATTTAGGCAGTATCTATGGTGATTTCACCTTTTTGATTTCTAAGTGCATTCATTTGGTCTTTCTTTTCTCTTTTTGGTAAGACTGACTACTCTTAAATATCAAACCATTTATGTCATTCCCTATTTGTATGTTTTATTGTTTTAATTTCATTAATTTCTGCTGTGATCTTTACCTTTTTTTAAACTAACTTTGCACTTAGATTATTCTACTTTTTCTAAGAATTTAAGCAGCTCCACTGAGTTATTTATTTGGGCTTCCTCTATTTTACTCATGTGGGCGTTGACAGGTATATTCTTCCTTCTTTGTACTGGTTTTATTGTGTCACTTAGGTGCTGATACTTTGTACTGGCATTATCCTTCATTTGTAGGAACTATGTTATTTCTCCCCTATTTCTTCTATTGTAATGGGTGAAAACCCATTCATTATTCAAGACTGTGTCATTTAATTTTCATGTTTGCTTAAATTTTGTGTTTTCTTTTGTGAGTTCTAGTTTTAATGAAGTATGATCTCATACACATTATAAATATTGTGTAGTTTTTGTATTCTTAAGTATGCTTTATTGGCTAGTGTATGATCTGTTTTGGATAAAGTTCCATGTGCTGCCGAGAAGAATGTGTGTTCTGTTATAGGATGGAACACTAGGTATACATCTATCAAGTGCTTGTTGGAAACTTTGTTTCAACTCTGATGTCTCTTTGTTGATTTTTGTGCAGTTGATCTATTTCCACACTAATTTTAGACCAAGTTTTTGGACTAGTTTCCCAGCCTCTCATGCAGTACTAAAATTGATTAAATACTCCATAAACAAATTCAGCCACTACATGTGATAAAAAGAAAAAAGAATTGTGAGGTGTGGTGTATATGTACCATCTTAGTAAATTTCTCATTGCTGAGACAAAATACCCAATGCCCAAAGTTAAAAGAGGAAAGGTCTATTTGGTTCACAGTTCATAGAGGTTTCAATTCATAATTCATAACCCCGGCTCCATAGCAGGGTGGCATCGTAGAGGAGAAAGGGTTCATGGTGGGCAGAAGGGCAAAGCCAGCAAGGGACCTTAGCAGCTTCGTTCTGCACCTTATATATTCTATCTAGGGTACTAATGTTAGGACAGTGCCAAACTACTCAGTGGACTGATTCATTAATTACACATCCTTAATGCCAGCCATCTCTGAAAAAGATTCAGGCATCTCTGAAAAAGCCCCAAGTATGACTGCATGAAACTTTGGGGGCGGGGACATCTAGACACAAACTGTGACAGGTACAAAATCCCTACAATGAACATGATCATTATGCACAACAAACATGAAATAAAACAAAGAACCAGGAGCAGGTATCCAAGACATAGAGGAAAGGGGATGGAAGGGGAAAGGCATAAAAATGAATTAATAAACATCATGTATATGTACTAACTCTACACTATTATTGTAATAATTATTTACAGCAAACATGAATGAATAAGAAAATAACAAAACAAGTAATGAAATAAAACTTTTCATGTCAAAAATTGATACCACTGATATCTTTGTCTGACATTACAGTTGAGGATTCATACAAATATACATCAGTGGTTATTGCATAATGTTTTAATATTTTTAATCATTTTCTATCATCTATATCTATATCATCTATC
>NW_022900913.1:14115970-14152508 GCF_012274545.1 Fukomys damarensis
ATCTATCTATCTATCTATCTATCTATCTATCTATCTATCATCTAGTTCAATGCCCTAGTAATATCCAAATGTACTAGATTTTTTAAATGTATAGCACACACTTAAAATCTTATATTTTGGAAAAACAAAATTATCATTTTATATTTTATAAAAAGCCATCTCTTCTTTTTGGAAATCTTAACTGAATCTAAGATGAAAGTTTCAGCATGAAAAACCGAATAATCATTAATTTTGGGTGAAGCAATAGACACATTGAGTAATAACATGTACCAAAGTCCTTGTTTTACAAATTCCTTGTAGGTAGCTTTGGTTATCTCTCATACTGATTGCATAATATACCACTACCATCTTTCAGTGCACACACATCTACCAAAACACAGTCCTGTGGTGCAGTTATTAAACTGCTAAAAACTATCCTTTTTCTGTTTCTTGGTTTACTTACGTAGTTTTGTATTTCTTTTAGAATTTTGTATTTCTTTTGTTCCTGAGCTCTGAAGTGTTTCAGTATAAAGTTTCAAAGCTCATAGCAAATAACAAATATGCATACTTTCAAGAACTTTTAATAGTTCATATTTATCATATAATGTTTCCCTACAGTTCACCTTAAGCAAACAGCTCAACTGACTGTAGGGGAGATACTCATGCAAACCACCCTCTACACTTTTCCCTTCAAGAACGTACAAGTTGCGACCCATAAGATTCTTAAAAAATATTTTTTAATACCATTAAAGGTTGAAAGCAGGAGATTAAGGTGCACTCAAAAGTTTGATGAGATATATAGAATATTGTCATTTTCTTCAATATGAGAAGATATAAATCTTTGATTTTGCTTCCAATAAAGTTATTATTGCTTCCAAACATAAGAGTTTCCTTCCAATAAGATTTGGACCTTGACAGGAGGGATCAAAATTAAATGATATGAAATATAAAAACACAGACCACACACACACACACACACACACACACACACACACACACACATAATCTTCTTGATAGATCCTGTAACCCTTTTATGTCTGACTTAAATATTTTCTGGATATTTTAAATGTAATTTACAGTATCATCTTTTATTTTCAAATTATGGCAAATTCATCATAAGATCTTCTAAACGATCTACATATAAAGTCAAACATATACACAATATAAGAATATAACATATATTGTTTGCACATATTTCTGTAAATCCAGAAATCTTTAATGATATTGTTTACATATTAATATTTATTTATATTTGTTATTCACTCTTAATGGTCCGAGCTAGACATTACACAGAATAAGCAGTAAATAAGCTATAAGATTTATGACTTACATAAATCTGATACGAAGCATATTATAACACTAAAATATTTAATGATTACTCAGATTACTTTAGAAATGTTTTGCAAGTAAAGGCCATTTTTGTTTTAGAGCTGTTTAGTGTATAGAAATAATTGAGTGGCTAAATGAGGATCAGAAGGAGACGGTACTGTATTCCTCAAAAGTGTTAGTAATCTGGAATTCATTTGGTGTTTCCATCTGTAGCAGTCAGTGCTCAGTGGAGAAACAGACATAGTATAAGATATAGATTTACAAGGGAGTCTTATGATGGCCCCCTGTAGGGTCAGGTGGAGAAGTGCAGAAGGGCTGTCCGTGCAAGGGAGATCTACAACTTCCAGCCGAAAGTTGAAGGTGTGGAACTCACAGTGAATACCGGGATGGAGGTGGAAGAGTCTCTCCTGGAAGCTAGGAGGTGGAGTCCAAGGAGAAGGCAATGACTGGAGCTCCTCAAGTGAACAGAAGTGAGCCTTCTTTCTTCTATGCCTTTTTATTCCTTTTGGGCTGCAAGCCTAGTGGGTGGTGCCCCTCATTCCCATGCCTCTTCAGCTAATCCATTCCTTCTTACCCAGAAAGGCTCGCCAGTGGAGTGTTCTTTACGCCAACTGGCATTTCAGTTAACTGTCTCATGACCTTTTATCATTTTGCTTGACTAGGTGGGGAGGAGGAGGCTGTATACCTTTGAGAGCCTCTATCTAAGCCCTCCAGAGACTCAGTTCGCAGCCAAATGTAAACGTGATTGCATTTCTAAAGCTGGTTCCCACTTTTACCGTTTTCCACAATGCATTTAATTTTGTTATTAAGTTAAGTTGCTTAGAACTTTTAGTTTACTGTTATCCTTTTGTTTTTGAATAGAAGCATTTAGCGATGTTTTCATTTCAGTTCAATAACTAGTGAGAGGATAAAAGCGTATCTACTATATTTTCATCTCATAATTTTGGGTGCAATTGAGTAAAGCAAAAATATAGATTTAGAATGAGAAAACTGATTTGAAATATTTTTAAAAATATTTATTTATTGATACATTTTAGATATCCAATATAGTTACATCCATCATTGGGATCTTGTACCTTTACAGGAAATATCTTAGTTCTTAATTTCTCCCCATTCCCTTAGCCTCTTTTTTCCCTCCTCCACCCTTCCCTATTTACAAAGATTTTGTTTACATTTTTTCCTTTTCTCTTCCCTTTTTCCATTTCCCCTACTCCTCCCATTTCCCAATAACTTTAGACCTTTTCTTCCTGTTACAAAATATCAATTATATATTTGACCCTTATTTACACTTTTAGTTTATCACACTAGAGAAACTATATGGTATTTACACACGTGTGTACTATTAATTTCACTTGAGTATGTCCTCACTGTGCCTCTACTTAGCTATGTCTCTGGTTTCTTGTTCTTTATGGCTGAGTAATACTTCATTTTATTAAAAAATAAAACAAACAAAACAAAAGTTTCTTTATCCAGTTTCCAGTTCATGGGCAATTGGGTTGTATCCAGTTTTAGTGATTACAAATTGTGCCACTATAAACATGGGTGAGCATATATCACTGTGGTGTGATTCTTTTAAATCTTTTGGGAAGATACCCACCAGAGGAATAACTGAGTCAAATGGGACCTCTAATCCTAGTTGTTTGAGGTATCTCCATATTGATTTGCACAGCGGTTGCACAAGTCTGCACTCCCACCAACAATGAAAACAGGCTCCTATCTCTGCCAGCATTTATTATTGGTTGATTGCTTGATAGGAGCCATTCTTTCTGGGGTGAGGTGGAATCTCAATGTTGTTTTCATTTTCATCTCTCAAGTGACCAATGATGTTGACTATTGAAATGTCTGTTCATTTCAGATGCCCATTTTTATTTAGATCTTTATATTTGGGGGGGCTTGTCTTTTTTTAGTTCTTTATGTATTCTAGATAGTAGACCTTTGTTTGAGGAACAACTGGTAAAAATTATTTTCCACATTGTAGATTGTCTCTTAGCTCTGTTGGTGGTTTCTCTTGCAGTGCAGAAGCTTTTTAAAAAGATAAGATCCCAAGTGTTGATTGTGCTAGTTCTCGTGCTACTGAAGATTTGTTCATAAAGTCTTTTCCGATGCCAGTGTCTTCAAAAGTTCTACCGAGCTTATCTTCCAACAAGTTTAGTGTTTTTGTTTTAATATTTAGATCTTTAATCCACTTGGGTTTTAGTTTAGGGCATGGTGAAAGATAGGACTCTAGTTTTAATCATTGGTAAGTTGAAATCCAGTTTTTCCAACACCATTTATTATTAAAGAGGCTATCTTTCTTCCAGTAAGGATAGTTGGCTCCTTTGTCAAAGATGAGGTAGCTGAGTATGTCTGCAGTTGTTTCTGCATCTTCGGATTTATTCCACTGATCCTCCAGTCTGTTTCTTGCCAGTACCATGCTATTTTTAACACAGTGGCTCTGTAGTACACTTTCAAGTTGGGGATTGTGATACTCCCAGCCAAATCTCTGTTGCCTAGGATGGCTTTTGCTGTGCTAGGTCTCTTCAGGCTTGAAATGATTTTTTTTTTTTTTGGCTGAGTAAAAACTTTAATTTTTGTATCTCATTTGTGGAACCATACCATATTTTATGAAAGAATTCTTTGCATGTAAGAATCAATACACCAGTGGGAACAGCTAGACATTCACGACCGGCTCTACTGAAATGCCATTAAGACTGTTATGCAAAGCCTTATGTTCTAGTTACTACATCTGACTTTAAGGTCAAACCCAATGTACCTCTTCACACTGCACAGTGAGTGTTGTCCAGAGAACACACCAGTGGTTCTCTCTGCAAATGTGTGCTTGACAGAGAAGCCCCTATATTTTTATCTGCTGATGCTGTCTGTTGGAAAATAAATGCTGTGGGTCCCTCTCTCCCCGCAAAACATGGATGTGGAAGTTTAAAATGATTCCAAGGGAAGCTAAAATTGCACATCTGAGGGATGGTGGCACAGAGTACTTCCCTAGCAGGCACAAGAGTCTAGGTTTGATCTCCTCCTCTGTTTCACACCCCCTAGAAAAAAGGACCTGAGATGAGGAGCATGACGCTAAAAAAAAAAATACCTAGGAGACCGAGGCAGGTAGGTCTGGGCCAGCAAAACCAAACAGGAACTTTCAAGAAATGGCCTCCTGCCAGCTGATCTAGGCTGGGCCCCATACTTCCTGCACCTCCTGACAGCCTCTCCACTAGTGAGGGAACTCGAGGCTGGTTTTATGGACCCAGCATGGCAACTGCAATGTAACTATCAACAAACTGAATAAGAAATCTCACAGCTCTTTTAAGTTTAAAAGGAAAGAGAGGGGAGGAGGGGGTGAAGGGAGGGCAGGGACAAGGGGAAAACACGAGAACCAAGACCTATCATGTAAAGGTACAAGATCCCAGTAATGAATGTAACTGTACTGTATACCTGAAATGTACCAATAAACTCAATGAGGGAAAAAAAAGGAAAGAAACCCACCTGCCTAGAAAGTACTTTTTATTTTACTGGGGGGAAACGGTGTTACAGTATAATGATTATGGTATGTAAAGCAGGGAAAAAAACTAGAAGTGAATACTTGTTGGATGTGCTGAACAGATAATACGGCAAGGGTTTAAGGCTAAAAGTCTGGAAGAAAAAAGTTTTGGGAAGAGGCTGGAAAGGTAGTTCAGTTAGCTTTCTCTTCTTTCTCTTTATGGATGCTCTGGGATTTTTTTTTTTTTCCTTCAGTAAAGGGAACTGAACACAAGATTCTCTACCACTAAGCTACATCCCCATGCCTTAATTTTTATTTTGAGACAGGGTCTTGCTAATTTGCTAGGGCTGCACTGAACTTGCAATCCTCCTGCCCAAGTCTCCCACTGTGCTGGGATGACAGGTGTGCATTGCTTCACCCAGACTCCCACTTTTCCAAAACTCCCTTCTCACCTTTATATTCTGATTTTGAAACTTGAGAGAAATGCTTAATAACCCACCTTTTTGTTATAGTGATCACAAACGCCAGATGTCCCTAAAGGCTCAAACATTATTTGTTTTACATTCAGAAGTAGGTAGACTTCTCTAGAAAACTCTCATATGCTTCTCTAGAACAGATCAAGCACGTCATTGGAGTTTTTGGCCATCCATAGAGAAAGGACAGATCTAAGCCCTCCGTCTGAAATGTAAGTATTATGAAGATGGTTTCGAGCACAACACCGGACACACAGAACTCAGATTATACCTGTTTCAGAAACAACAGCTAAAGAATTCAAGTAAGATATTTTAGACTGATATTCGAATTTCTATAAATATATGGAGCTTTTATCTTCTCAGACAAACTAGAAGGAAAAGAATACCCAATATAAGAATGGTAGTCCTAAAAAAACTAATGAGGGAGTAAGTCAAAGACTTTGTTTCTCTTTGGAAAATAGAGACATAACAGTAAGTTTTGCTGTATGTACTTTAAATTAGGTCAACACACTTCCTGTGAAGGTCCAGACAGAAAATTTTTCAGACTTTATGAACCAGACTGTTTCTGATACAAGTACTCAACTCTGTCCCACAATACGAAGGCAGCTAAGAACATTTAAATTCATGATCCCCTGCTTAGGCCTGCACTATCCACAAAACTATCCTATGGTCAGGCTACTGAGCATTGAAATATGGCTACCATGTCAAAGGAACTGAATTTTTTGACTTTTTTCTAAACCAAAGTCTGCAAATTCTCGTCTTTCATTTAAAAAATAGTACTGGGCTGGGGATTTAGCTCAGTGGTTCGGTGGCCTGCCTTGCAAGCACAAGGACCCGAGTTCAATTCCTGGTACTGAAAAAAAAAAAAAAAAAGGTACAATATTCTTACACAACTTTAAACACATCCTCCCATGTCGAATTCTCTCTAGATTACTTAAAAATAGCAGTTACACTGTACTATTTAGGGAATGATGAAAGGAAAAAGTCTAATATTTAATACAGAGAAAACTTTTTTCCCAAGTATTTTCAATCTGTGTTTGTTTGGATCCATGAAACCCACAGATATGAAAGGGTAACGGTAGTTGAAATATAAACACCTACATGTAACTAGAGGCTATCATACTAATCACAGTATTAAACTGCTGACAAGTCAGTTTGACCTCTACTTAAACAACTTAAGAGCTAAAAATGAACTCAATGACTTTAGATGAGCTGGGAAGAGAAAAGATGATGTAAAATTTCCAGTAACTGAAAGATCATACTAGTAAATAATCAAAATTCTGAACCAGAGGAAGAGGATACGTGTACAGTTCCATGTTTTGGGACTTGGCTATACGTTGAGGTTGTCCCAGATCTGGTGAAGGCCAATCTGCCTCAGTCCATGGGGATTCTGACTCCTACTTGATGACATTGTGAGTCATGTTCTGAAGTGCTTCAGTATGGCAATCCTTATTCAAGACACAGCTAATTCGACATTAGTCGAAAATAAATACTATCATCCCACATTTATTCACAGCAGCTCAGAAAGGAGGTCCTTTAAACGTAGAGAAGGAAATCTCATTGCAGACAAACTTGCTTGTCCCGGTGGCCGGCCAGCTCAGGTGATGCATCCACTGCTTGCTGAGCCCAGGCTGTGCCAAGCCTTGTCCCACCGAGGTCTGGTCATCCCTGCACCACACGGGCAGCCTGGCCTGGAGCTGATCCAAATGAATATTTGTATGGTTTTCTCTAATTCTGTGAAATATACTTCTGGGATTTCAATCGAGATTGCATTGAATCTGTATAGCAGTTTTGGAAGTACGGCCATTTTCACTATCTTGGGTCTTCCTACACAGGAACATGGGCTATCTTTCCATTTTTTTCATACCCTCTTCAGTCTCATTTTTCAGAGTGTTGTGGTTCTCATTATAGAGGTCTTTTACTTCCTTTGTTAGATTAATGCCTAGACATTTCATTTTTTTGGATGCTGTTGTGAAAGGAATTATTTCCCTAATTACTCTCTCAATGAATCTGTTATTTGTGTATAAGAAAGCTATTGATTTTTGGGCGTTGACCTTGTATCCAACAATTCTACTGAAACTGTCAATTAAGTATAGAAGTCTTTTGGTGGAGTTTTCTGGGTGTTCTATGTAGAGTATCATATCATCAGCAAATAATGATAGTTTATCTTCTTTGTTTCTTATCTTTATTGCTTTTATTTCTTTCTCTTAATTGTTGTGGCTAATGTTTCCAAAACTATATTGATAAGAGTGGTGATAGTGGACATCCTTGTCTTGTTCCTGATTTTAGCATGAAAGTTTTCACTTTTTGACCTTTTAGCATGATGTTGGCTGTTGATTTTTCATAGCCTTTATCAAGTTGAGATAAAGACGATCTATTCCAATTTTCTGCAGGGTTTTCATTATCAATGGGTATTGTATTTTGTCAAATGCTTTTTCTGCATCTATTCAATGGTTTTTGTCCTTGACTGTTTATATAGTGTATTACATTTATTCATTTATGTATATTGAACCATGGGATAAATCTGACATGGTCAGGGTGTATGATCTTCTTCATGAGCCTCTGCATTCTTTTTGCCAGTATCTTATTGAGGATTTTTTCATCTATGTTCATTAGGGAGATTGGACTGTAGTTCTCTTTTTTGGTTGGGTCTTTCCCTGGTTTTGGAAACAAAGGAACACTTGCTTGCAGGAATGAATTTGAGAGTGTTGCGTCCCTTTCAATTTCATTGAATAGTTTAAAGAGTATTGGCAGTAGTTCTCTAAGTGTTTTGTATGATTCAGCAGTAAAGCCATCAGGGCCTGGACTGTTTTTGTTGGTAAATTTTAAATTACATTTTTCAGCTTTAATGATGGTTATTGGGATACTTAGAATTTTTATATCTTCGTCATTCAACTTTGGTAATTTGTATGTATCTAGAAATTTGCCCATTTCTTCTGTTTTCCATTTTATTAGAGTACAGTTTCTCAAAGTAGGTAACAATGATCTTCTCGATTTCTGCTGGATATGTTGTGACTTCACCTTTTTCATTCCTAATAGCATGGATTTGAGCCATTTTTTTCTTTTTTTTTCTTTTTTTTGATGAGGTTGTCTAAGGGTTTATAAATTTATTTATTCTTTTGAAAAACCAACTCTTTGATTCATTGATTTTTTTATCATTCCCTTAGTCTCCATTGCACTGATTTCTGCTCTCATCTTTATAATTTCTCCCTTGTATGACCTTTCAGGTTTTCTTGCTCTTTTTTTTTTTTTTTTTTTCTAGACGCTTAAGATTCAGCATTAGGTTGTTTATTTGGGCTCTCTCTGCTTTTCTAATGTGGGCATTCACTTTTATGGATTTTCCTCTTAGAACTGCTTTCATTGTGCCCTATAATTTCTGTATGTTGTATTGGCCTTATCATTTATTTGTAAAAACTATCTAATCCCTTCTTTAATTTCCTCTGTGACCAATTGGTTGTTCAGTTGAGTGTTATTCAATTTCCAAGTGTTTGTGAAGTTCCTGCGGTTTCTTTTGTTATTGATCTCTGGTTTAATTGCACTATGGTCTGATAATATACAGGGGATGACTTCAACTCCTTTCCATTTACTTAAACTTGTTCTATGAACTCGTGTGTGGTCTATTTTGAAGAATGATTCATGTACAGGTGAAAGGAATATATATTCTGATTTTTTGGGTGGAACACTCTGTAGACATCTGTTAAGTCCATTTGTTCAAAAGCTTGGTTCAATTCTAGTATTTTGTTGATGATTTTTTTGTCTAGATGATCTATCTGTCTATTTGTGACAATGGGGTATTGAGTTCCCCCACCACAACTATATTAGTGCTTATTTGATTTTTCATGTCCCTTTAATATTTGTTTTGTATAGTTGGGGACATTAGTATTTGGTGCATATATATTTGATCATCATTTCTTCTTCTTGGATTGTTCCCTTTACAAGTGTATAGTCACCTTCTTTATCTCTCTTAATTAGTTTTGGTTTGAAATTTACTTTGCAAATAAGATAGCTACCACTGGTTTTTTCTGGGTTCCTGTTGCATGGAGAACTGTTTAATATCCTTTTACTTTCAGTCTATGTGTTTCTTTTTGAACTAGGTGCATTTCTTGTATACAGTATATTGTTGGATTTTGGTCCTTAATCCATTCTGCCAGTTGATTTGTTTTGATTGATGAATTAAGGCCATTAACATTGAAGGTTATAACTGATATGTTTTGACTTGTCATTGTAATGTTATTTTCCTGCTGTTGATTCTCTTTAATTCTTCCCCCTCCCTTTAATTTCTTGCCTGCCTGTTGGGTTTGCTCTGTTGGGCCTCATGGAGTTATGATCTTCATTTTCTTTTTCTAGGATATTATTTAGAATTATTTGGAGGGCTGGTTTGGTATTCGTGAAGTTTCTCAGGGGTTCTTTGTCATGGAAGTATCTTATTTCCCCATCCATTTTGAAACATAGTTTTGTGGGTTACATCAGTCTAAGTTGGGGGTTCTTTCCTTTTTGGGACTTGAAATACCTCACTCTAGGCTCTCCGTGACTTGAGGGTTTGTGCTGAAATGTCTGCTGTGTTTCTGATGGGCTTTCCTTGGCATGCAGTCTGTTTCTTTCCTCTAACTGCTTGTAGTATTTTGTTGTTCTGTTTGGTTTCTGGGATCTTGATTATTATATGTCTATGTATAGTTTTTTTTTTCATCGTGGTTAGTGGGAGTCCTATATACCTCACTTATCTGTATGTCAAATTCTTTTGCCCTGTCATTAATTGTGTGAACAGATTCTTAATGTCATTTGTATTTTCTCCTTTTTCAAAAACTCCTATCAGTTTTATATTATTCTTTGTATTATGTAGGAGCTGTTGTATTGATTTCTCATGTTCCCTTACTATGTTGAAGAGATCCTTCTTTTAATGGTCACTGACATCTATCCTGTCTTCTTTATCTGATATTCTGTCTTCAGCTTGGCTCAGTCTGTTATGCAAACTTTCAATAGAGTTTTTAATCCCCTAGATATCTGTTTGAATCTGTTTCATGGATTCCATTTCATTCCTATGTTGGGCATTCATGGTTTCCATTTCTTTTCTATGCTGGTCATTCATGGCTTCTACCATGGTCCTGAGCTCTTGTAATTTTTTTTTCAGCTTTAATTGAGTTTATTGGTACATTTTGGGGATACGGTACAGTTACATTCATTGTTGGGATCTTGTACCTCTACATGACAGGTCTTGGTTCTCATTTTTCCCCTTGTCCCTGCCCTCCCTTCACCCCCTCCTCCCCTCCCCATCTACAAAGACTTTGTTTCCATCTTTTCTTTATCACACATTTTTTTCTTTTCCCTTATTACCCTCCCCCTACCCATCCCACCTTCCCTACACCTTTAGCTCCTTTCTTCTCATTTCTCAATGTCAGTAATCTTATTAGGATCTTACGTATTATTGCAGTTTATTCACATCTTGTAATTTTTTATCTGTTTCTGTTCTAGAGTCTTTATTCATGTCAGTCATTCTGCTCACCACATGTGTAGATATCTGGAAAATTATTTGTTTTGAATTTTTCTAGAGCTCGATTGATCTGTTTTGTTACTTCCTGTGCTATCAGTTCAGGGTGTCCAGGTGGTTGATTATTAGACTTTTCCACCTCATTTCCCCTAGAATGTGCTCTCAGTTAGCTGGAAGTCTGTGTTTGTGCTTGAGCCTTGCTTGATTGTCATCCCATTTTTATTTTTGTTGTTGGTACTGTCCTCGGTTGATTCCTGGGTTAATACTTTGATCTTCCTGTTATAGCTGGTCTTTAGGTTATGAGTCTCTAACGACTGCAGCCGTCTGTTTTTCATTATACCAGGAAGGACAACTGATTAGATCAATTGCAACATCTTAGTCCAAGCAGCGACACAAAATCATCAAGCAAATTTTAGAAAATGAAAGTTTATGGTAGTTATTAATCTTTATGTGAATTAAATAAAAATTGAGGCTAGCGCCCAGGACAATTGCATCTATGAACCCCTGGGCTTCTGTGGTGTGAATCCAGGCTCTAGCACAGCCGGGAGGCCAGAGATGCCGGGGGGGGGCAGCTGTTGCGGTCACTGAAGGCACCTGCAGGGCTACACCTCTTACCAGCTTGCTGTCAAGGTTAGGCAGCTGCGGGGAGAGCTCCAGCATAGCTCCACACAGTTCTGCCTCTCCTGATTTGATTTCTTACATGACAAACATTTAATTACAGAAACTAAAGAAAGTGGTGTTATCTTCTGAGCTTTATTTTCAGTATTTGTCATTTGATAACAGTAATGCCTAGGACAAAGAACATAATACATGAAAATACTCTGCTTAAAGATAAACTGCCAATTATATGTTGTTTATTTACATTTCTCCTTTTAATTACACCTTCATTTTGTATCCTCCTCTTATATCATTCAAGTTTTAATTCAAACTCTTTGTGCAAATATCCAGCACCCAGTTCTTCCGCTAAGTACTGCCCTGGTTTATACTTTATAATACTGAACCACTTCAGTATTCTCCAAAGAAACTCTACGTAAAAAGTGAAAGGAACTAGTGGATGCTTATTGTGCAGGTGGTGTGACTGAATTATTTATGCATGCATCTTTCACAGTATATTACAAGTAGGACCATATTTTACCTATGACAAACCTGTTGCTGAGCAGAACATTGGAAAGACATAATTATTACACACTTGCACTCATTAGACAAGTAACGGTGCCTAAGAGTATGCCAACAAGGAGGCGGTGGCTTAGGGAAGGGCGTCTGATGATTTTATGTTAGAGCAATTTGGTCTCCTCGTGAGTACATGAAAACCAAGAGGAAAGAAATAAAAATATGCAGCATTGAAAGTACAAATTAAAGTACATAAAAACATGTTTTCATGACTTGCCATAAGACAGAGTTCCCTCGAGAATTTTATTTGTATAAAATACAACAACTACTGAGATAATTCATGGCACTGGATAAAAGATAGTGACTACTATGATGCTGTGATGGTTATTGAGAGAAGGGAGAATAAAAGAATTATCTGACTGCTGGAAAATCTAAATTATATGTCCTGGGATTCTGTTTAATTATCTGTACACACTGTGAAATTATATTAATCTTTATTCTAATTTTCTCATTTTTAGAATTTACTGTAATTCACACAGTTAATTTAAACACAAAGACAATGATACATTTTCAAAAAGATAATAATTTTTTAATTAATCAAAAAAGATACAGACAAAATTTTGAGCAAAAACTGAGTACTAATGATCTAAACATTCAACATTGCAATATATCATTACTTAGTAAAGAAATAAAACAATAGCCAGCACCTACAATGCTGTATATACATGTATTTTTATATCAATAATATAAAAGGAAAAACATCCACACTTATACAGGAAATTCTGCAAATAAGCAATTCAAAGAAATAAACCACAAGTGCTAAACAAGTGCCTGACAAGAAGAAAAATGAAATTAATAACCAAAACAAACAAGCCCCATACATTATGAAAGTTTTTGTGGTGATAACTCATATATAGCTAAAATGATTTTTTTTCTCTCTTCTATATTTTATATATTTACAACAAATTACAGAAGTTCAAGTAATTCAAGTTCAAGTATTTCATATGGATCTGAGCATATCATGTATTTACATGTTTGTGAAAGACAGCTTCTCTGTTGAATGAAATTTCTTTAAATTCCAATCACACTCCATTCTTTAAAGGTATTCCCTTATAAGAACATGCCTGATTAGATCAATCCCAAGGAAGGCAATCTCCATATTTTAAGGTCAAGTGATTTGGGACCCTGACTGCATCTGAAACAATCCCCTAAGACCTTTGCCGAGATTGGTTTTTGAAGGAATAAATGGATGTGGATAAACCAAAGACATGAATCTTAGAGATCATATTAGATGTTTGCATATACCATTTCTGTAATCTATTTCCAACATCACTTTTTATTTTTTAGGCTTTTGAACTTTTTTTCACCTTTGTTATAATATTTTTAGACATGACAAGAGATATTTTATTGAATGCTCAATAATGCAATACAATAAAAAATAAGGACCACAGAAAATAAATATTAAATCATACAGGATGATTTTTAATATATTCAGTGCTGTGGAATACAAATTTTTATGATGAAATCCTAGCCCTAAAGCAATTATATCTGAAGGTAGAACTTTGGGAAGATAATTAGATTTTAATTAAAGTCTTAAGAATAGAGTTTCCACAGTTGCGCTAGTGCCCTTAAAATAGGGACACCCCCATGTAAGAACACAGAAAAACCACCATCTGCAAGTCAGGAATAAAAAAGACCTCACAAAAACCAACCAATATTTAATTTGTGATCCACAGAACTGTGAGAAAATATGTGTTTGATTTTTAAGCTGGTATTTTGCTTTTATAGTCAGAGATAAGAAGTTTTCTCATATTTAGAGAGGCTAAATGTAATCACCTTTCCTGGTTGTCAAGAAGCAATCAAATATGGAATGGAAGAAAAATATGAATGTTGATTAAGTTTCCCAGTAGATCCTCTAAACTTTTGGAATAGTTAGTAATGCAACAAAGTTATTATTTTACATTCACTTTTGGGTTTCAAATATTCCCAGTTGTTACAAAGGGCAGAGATTTATCATTATCCTTTGATATTATCATGTATGTTTAAGAGAATGTGTATGGGAATGGGTTTTCGGGCATGTTAGAATTTAATAACAGAATTTGTTTTATTTTATAAAGTTTATTTGATATAATACTGATTATATAGTTCATATCTTGTTATTGAAGGCTACATTCTCTTATACTATAATATGTAGATAATATTAAACTAGTAGTATTTAAGAGGATATATGCATATTATTTGTTTTGTTACATAATTACAAGAAACTGTTGATAAACAGTTTGGATTATAATCCAGAATTATTTGACAGTAAAGCATAAGAAAACAATATTACTGCCATTGCAATGCTAAAATAATGTGAAATTCATATCAATATTTGGAGTCAATTTATTTATAAAGATTATCTCCTTAAGAAAAGGGAAAAAAAGTGTACCTAGAACAAACAAAAGAGTACATATTTGAAAAAAAAATGAACTATTCAGAGGACTCCTGTCCCATGTTCTTATGTTTTGTATTAAGTTCTTGTCTTTTCTTCTTTGGTAGTAAATAAAAGTCATTCTTCGTGCAACACACTGTGAGATTGTTATGAACACATTTCTAACCATCCAAAAGATGTGGAATCATTCATGCATACAAACAGATATAGTGACCACTAGATTTTTATTGACAAGAAACATTTCTGTTTTTTGTTTCTTCATTGCAGTTTTACCCTCTTTCTTGGAAAAGTGAGTTTTTCCTTTTCTTGATTTCTTTCTTTAGTTTTGGAAAGATTTTACTCCCTTGGATTGATATATGTTTCATTAAATTATATTAATGAAAATGATGGGTTGACATGTATATCTCTTAAGTTACCTGTTGAAAAATTAAATTTGATATCAAATACATTATATAATGATCTGATCTAATTTTTACAATGATGCATTACTTTAAGTAGAGTTGACTCCAATACACACTTCCTACTTGGCTTGGCTAAAACCATAGTAGAAAATGACTATGGAAATGAAAATGTAGCATGACTATTGACACCCCAAGATATAGGAGTGATTTCACAGTTTAGTACAGTTATGAGACAGTCAGAAAACTTCCACAAAATGAATCTTAGATTGACTGCACTGCTGTGTCTGCTTATGCCACTTCTCTTTTAAAAGCCCCAAAGATACAAACAAACTTTTCATCATGCATATCTTTACACAAGCCACAGAGTGCTAGATTTCACAGATTCTGCTCAGATTTTTCATTTCATTTAGCAAAAGTCAAAGAATTCTCTTAGGCCATTCCATTTTAACTTAGATATATCACACAGGTCATCTTTATTGTCTTAAGATGATAAAGTTCAAATAATCATTGATAAAACTGAGGTCATTCCAAAAGTGCCTCTTAGCACACATCTGTATATTTTGTGTGTTTGGAATGAATACTGAAACTATACACCATAAGGGTGTGAGAGTGTGAGATAGCATATCACTTGTCAGTTGTACTCCATGCTCATAATTATCCTGATAAGTATCACGTGCCACCATTTGACAATTTATTTTTCCTACTTTCTCCGATCAGAGGAAAATATATTTGATTACTGAAAGACCTAGAAATTATGGTCATTTTGTATTAACTTAGTCTCAAATGGTTAAATCCTTGAAATACATGATGCTTTTTACCAAATTGTTTTTTCTGCATGTATTATGACACTCTATGCTTCTTTTTATACTGTATATTTCTATCTTTATGAAATACATTATTACTATCTTTAATTTGCTTATGGCTGAAATATAGATTATCTATCTCACTTATAAAAGCTTCAAATATGCATTGTTTTACACTTTACTCACTTATTTTAATAAGTGGCAATGTTTTAAAAATTAGAAATTTCTATTTATTGACAGCCTTGAATTGTACTTCAGCCCTTCGGGCTACAGGTGAACTTATTGAAGTGGGTTGGGCCACAGAAAAATGTAGCATCTCCTCATCAACCTTGACAAAAATGTTTCAAAGTCACTGGTACATACAACAGATAACATTGGAACAATAGTGATTTTTTTTTCCAGGCTTGTCTTAAATGGCGTGTGTGTGTGTGTGTGTGTGTGTGTGTGTGTGTGTGTGTGTGTGTGTGTGTGTGTGTGTGTGTGTGTGTGTGTGTGTGTGTGTGTGTGTGTGTGTGTCTGTTTCTGTGTGTATTCAGTGGAATAGAGAGTATTTCTGAGTTAATTTAGAGATACTATTAAGGTTTGAATCAGACATTTATATTACTGAAAATTTTACCACATTCCTGGGCTCATTATATATCAACAGAGTTCTGTGTAAATAGGTCACTTAAAGTTCAGAATCTCATTAAAAAATCTTTCATACTGGTAGAAAGAAGAATCTTTGATTTTCCTTATATTTTAGATATAATTGAAAGTTTTACAAATATTTTTTTCTAATTTGTGTACAGAGAAAGGCATAGTTCTGGTAATTGCTTATCTGCTTACTTTTTCAAAGATTTTCAGAAGAATGTAAAATGTATTATTGACATTTAAAAGTTACTCTCTGGCATCATTATTTGATAATGAGCTTGTTTTGGAACATTTGCAAGCTTATGTGACAGGATGGCATTTTATCATATGAATAAGGTCATACGTGTTACTTAATCTACGAGAGGAGAAAGATCTTCTTGAAAGGTGAAGCTATTAACTACAGTTGACCTAAAGCTTGTTTTAAAAATAAAAATAACGCCTCAGTTTCATGTAACTCCTCTACCTTATGAGATGGAGTTTGAGCAAATGTCATGCAATATCTGGAGGCAGGTTGAAGCTGGGGTCTTGCATCCATGTGTTAAATAGTTTGCTCAAGTGGGTTTTTGAATGAATCGATAGCACGCATTTAGAGGCAAACATAATTTGGAGAGGAAGCAGAAAGTCCACATTTCTTGAAGTTCCCTCCTCCATCATCTATCATCTTTAAAGATGCCTGGAGTGCTCCCAGGTGGGATCTCTATGGAATATGTACATGCTACCTTTAGATGCCTTAGATGCCAAGAAAGAGGCTTCAGTTTTGATCTTTAAAGAGTGAAGAAGTTTAAGAGCGTTCAAGTAAATCTCTGAAATGGCCAAATTTGTTTTTTCAAATTAATGTTATTTTGGTTACTGTAGAATAAATGAAATGGAAGAAATACATTTAAGCAGAAGCATAGCTCAGTGAAAAGAAAATTTTAGAGTGTTCTAACATAATGATATTCCTTTCTGCCAAATGCATTAGTCTCATTATATTCATTTGCAAATTGGTAAAATTGACTATTATGTTTTCATATAAGTGAAATCATAATTACTGTAATGCTATGTTATACATGAGAAGGAAAGAAAGTAGAATTTTTCACTTTATTTATTTCAGAAATGGATTTTGCCATAATCATTATGTCAGCATTGTCGTAAAAAATGAGCAGTTTTTTGAGAGGTAGACATAGGAGTGTTACAATTATTTCTCAGCAATTGGAAGAGCCCCACTCGATTCATTTATGTCTCCCTAGCACGCTTTGAGAAGACAGCAACAGTGTATTGTTTATGTAGAAAATGATAGACAAAGGAAATTCAGCTTCTATACTCAACATAGTCCATTTGTGGTGCTCCGACAAAATACCGGAGTAAGTGCTTTATACAGAACACTCAATTATTTCTCAGAATTCTTGAGAACGAGTAGTTTCAGATCGCAAAACTGACAAGTTCATTGCCTGGTAAGGAAGTGATGTCTTTTCCCAAAATTTTGCCCTGACACGTGTCTTCCAGAAATAACTCTGTACATAGCAGATTGTCCCATGGCAAAAGAGTATGGGCTTTCTCCAGTAAGCCATTTGAAGGGGCTTCTTACTCTACTCGGGAGCAAGGAGTCTTCAGGGTCCAAGTACTCCGAAAGGCTCCTCCTTTCATACCAAATGTGGCAACAACTGAATTTTAGCATGAACGCCTCAAACTACAAGAAGACTGATTATTTCGGATTCTGTCCCTTCTCTTTTCAGTGGCCTGTGTGATTTACAACTTGGCAGATAAAACTAGAGAGAGGGGACCAGTGAACCTCAGTGATACTGTGGTTTGCTTGATTGTGCACAAACCCTTTCTGGGAGGACAAGTGGCCCATAAATCATGGGCTATCGAACTGCAGGCTTCTTCATAAAGTCTGCTGTCCTGCTCTGTATCTGTGCTTACTTCTCACACACAAGTTTTGGTTTTATTTATTTTTGTTTTTATTTTTAACACATTTTTTTTATAAGCCCACGTTCGCATTACACAAGGATGACATTCTTTGTGGGGAGGAGGTACATGTACAAAACACATCTCAGTTCTTTCTTCATTCCTGTCCCTCCCCAGATTTCCCTGCCTTCATCTCCTGATCCCCTTCCCATTTGAAAAAGATGTATCTCCCTACTTTTCTTTCTTTTTTGCTCTTTATTTATATTGAAGGTTTCTCATGTAAGAGAAACCACGAACTGTATACGCTTGTGTGTCTGATTTATGTCACTTAACTTTGTGGTCTCAAGGTGGGTCTCTCTCTCCTACAAATGTTGCCAGTTAATCCTTGGTGGCAGAGTAGTGTGTAACAATATCACATTTTTAATCCATTCATCTGTGACTGGCATATGGGGTACCTCCAAGGTTTAGCCATTATGACTTTCATTGTTATGAACGCGGGTGTGTCAGATAGCATTTCTAGTTTTCACTTTTGAGAATTCCCCATGGTGATTTCCATGGTGGTTGTACTTTGTTATATACCCACTAACAAAAAAGCAGGTCCCCCCCCAGCCTCACCAGCACATATTATTACTTGATTACTTGAGGACTGTCATTTTTTTTCTGGAATAAGATAGAATCTCACCATGGTTTTAATCTCCATTTCTCTATTGGCCACTAAAGTTGAGCATATTTTCATGCATTTATTGGTTACTTGTGCTTCTTCTGAGAAGTGTCTATTCGTTTCAGTTGCCCGTAGTTTGATTTTATTCAGAGGATCATTAGTGTTTGTATTTTTTTATATATTCTAGAGGAAGAGCTGAAACATTTTGCATTACCCATCTCTAAACTCTCTCTTAACTCTGCTGGCTATTTCCTTTGCTGTGTAGATGGCTTTTAGTGTGATATGCGCTCTGTTGTGGATTGTTGGTACTACTTCTCATGTCACTGGGATTCTGTTCAGGAAGCGCTTGCCCGTGTTGACATCCTGAAGAGTTTTAACTATTTTGCCTTCCAGCATATTAAAGTTGGTCCTTTTTGATTTTAGTTTAGTACATGGTGAGGGAGATGTGTCTGGATTCAGTCTTCTGCATGTGAAGAGCCAGCTATCCCTGCAGTATTTATTAAAGAGGCTATCTATACTCCAGTGTGTGTGTGTTTTGGCCCCTTTGTCAAAGCTCAAACAGCTGAATGTCCTAAGGTTGCCTCTGCGTCTTCTGTTCCATTGACACTCATGTCTGTTTTTGTTCCAGTACCATGCTGTCTTCAGCACTGTAGCTTTCTAATATAACTTTAAATAAGAGATTGTGAGGCCTAGTGCTTTGTTCTTGTTACTCAGGATTACTTTGCTATTCTAGATCTCCTCTAGTCCCATATGAATTTTATGATCATTTGTATGCGGAACGCTGTTGGTATTTTCACTGGGGTTCTTTTAAGTCTATGTATTAGTTTTGTAAGTGTGGCCATTTCGAATATATTCTTGCTGCTTGCCCCCAAGCAGGGATATCTTTCTATTTTTTCATATGCTCTTCAATCTCTTTTTTTTTTCAGAGCAGTATAGTGTTCTTTGTAAAGTTCCTTCCATTCCTTGTTTAGATGGATTCCTAAGTATTTTTCCTTGCACTATTGCGAATTACACTTTTTTTTTGCTAGTGTTGCTCAATGAATTAATTTATGAGATAGGAATAGCAACAAACTAATTTGTTCCAAGTGGGATCACAATGGAAAGAATGTACAATAAAGCTTGGCAAGAAGACGACTGACCGGCAAGCAAAGGAGAGGTTGTCACCCAGTTGTGGGTGTCTTGAGCCAGCACGGCCGTGACACTAGGACCTAAGAGATGGAGAGATCAGGGCCCAGCAGTGGCAGTGAGAGCCAAGGGTAATAACGATCATATAAAAAGTTCAGGTTAAGGAACCTGCAATTCCAAAGTCTGCCCATAGAAAACGTTTTTCTTTCTGAGAAATGTGACACAGGGTTGGCAAGCATTGTCTAACGGGTGGATAAGGAAGAATGAAGGTAAGGAATCAATTCGGAACATGCTTGCTTAATTTTTGGTACATTTTAACAATCATATTTATTTCCATTCATATATGTGTTCTAAAGACAGTTTGGGAAGCATTCTCTTCTAAATCTAGCCTCCCATTTGAAATGCATGTGTTAGATGTAGAAATTTCAATCCAGTACGGAGTAGGTTAATAGTAATAAAACCTTACCTCTTTCAGACAGGAGATTTCAATAAGAACACAATTAAGTAAAAAGAAATAGCACAACCCAGGGATGTCTAAGCCTCTAGTTTCTCAGACACAGATAAAATCCAAAACACATATTTGGTTAAAAATGAAAGGGATTCTGGGAGAAATAAAGATCACTATGTAAACAATTTTAACGATTTTAGGTAAAATTATGTCTTCAAACTTCACTGAACTGCACTTAGTGTTACATGACTAGAAAGTGCACAGAAACTGGTAGTCTTGTCAGTGAAAATGATGTAATAAAACAGTATCTTATGTTTGATTTTCATTTTTGTTGCTACTTTTAAGGTGGTAGGAATAAAAGGCTCATCCCTTCAGATGTTGCATGCGGAGGTTTCTCACAGTGTCAGAGACTGTCCTGTGTTTTACTTTGATATATCATCTTATTTTAATATCCAGAGGAAGCATCTGTCACAGGTGCTGTTTATTTGCCTTTCATAATTTACAGGTGGTTATATGGAAATCCAGAGATATTAAGAAGCAGTTACTCTGGAAGACAGTGCTGCTAACCTGACATACCTAACCAGGCGTACCTAACCTGAAGTTAGACTGGACTGAAACTGGCGTCACCTGTCATGTGGCAGTTGGAGGCTGAACACCTCACCCCTTAGAGTAGCTCAATACGACTGCACTCACCTATAGCATATGATGAATCCTCCCATATTTTACTGGTCACAAAGTAGAATTTTATTACTAAAACAAGATAGTTACAATGAAAATCATTAAAATATCTAAAGGTTAAAGAGTGCTTTTTAATCTTAAAAATAAATTGAATGAATATATAAATTAAAATGTACAGTGATATCTTTCTTAAATGGTATCTATTATAAATAAATTAACACAAATATCCTCAGTTACATTAGAGACTTGCAAGTTAGGGATGGCATATAGACAGGCAAAATGAAATGCAGAAAAACTGAAGAATAGAGAGTATTTTAAGGAGCTATTTATTATAAATTACAAAAAAGAGAGCTATCAGCCCAAAGCTGCATAATAGCCCCCACCTATTTTCTAGTTTTCTGAGTAGATTAGTTAACTGTGTTTGATTTATCATTTCACATACTGAAATTGTTATGAGCAAAATATAAAGCTGCAGCCATGGGGTCTCAGTAAATTCCTAGCTTTGGAGTGAATTCTATATTGCTGTAATTCAATGATTTTTTAAGTAGAAATATTTTGGGCAAGTTAAGGGGCACTAGATTGCCAGTGTATCTCATTTGGTTTTATTCTCACTCGCTGCCTTATGTGTTTCTACATCTTTAAAGCTGCTTCCATTGTACAAAATCCAACAAAGTGTTCAAACTGTTTACAGTATCTGAGTTGAATACTGTGATTTTGGGGAACAATTTTTTTTTGGTACCAGGGATTGAACTCGGGTCCTTGTGCTTGCAAGGCAGGCCACTGAACCGCTGAGCTAAATCCCCGGCCCTGGGGTACAATATTTTAAATGTTGCTCCCCAAATACTAACAAAATACAATGAAAAATTTTCAGTGAAATTCAGTAACATTTTTTACAGTCTTCTATTCAATATTTAAAATGAAAATCAAGACATTGTATATATGAATACCTTGCAAATTTTTAAATAAATGGGTTATTAACTCTTCTACTCAAGGAAATTTGTTCAAAATCCTCAGTAGCATGGGAACTAACAGAAAGAATCAAGAACTGGGATCTCATCTTATTAAGCTTCTGCACTGCAAAAGAAACCATCAACAGAACTCAGAGACAACCTACAATGTGGGAAAAAATGTTTACCAGCAGCTGCTCCTCAGACAAAGAACTATTGTCTAGAATAAATAAAGAATTCAAAACAATCAGCCCCCCTAAATATAAGGACCCGATTCAAAAACGAGCATCCAAAATGAACAGACATTTCTTAGACAAAGAAGTAAAAGCAGCAAGTAAATATATGAAAAAATGTTCCACATCACTGGTCATTCGAGATATGCAGATGAAAACAACACTGAGATTCCATCTCACCCCACAAAGAATGGCTGCCATCAAGAAATCAATCAATAACAAATGTTGGCAGGGTTGTGGGGAGAAAGGAACCCTTCTCCACTATTGGTGGGAGTGCAGACTGGTGCAACCACTATGGAAATCAATATGGAGATACCTTAAAGAGCTGGGACTAGAGTTTCCATTTGACCCAGCCATCCCTCTGCTGGATATCTTTCCAAAAGAATTAAAAGAATCATACCACAGTGGTATGTGTGCACCTATGTTTATAGTGGCACAGTTTGTAATAGCTAAAACTTGGAAACAGCCCATCTGCCCATCAGTTGGAAACAGGATAAAGAAGATGTGGTTTTTCTATAAAATGAAATACTACTCAGCCACAAAGAATGAGAAATTAGATTCATTCATAGGAAAATGGATACACATTGAGGATATACTCCTAAGCTGTGGAGATATAGTCAACAAACTATGCCTTTCTGCCCTTGATCTATGTGGTAACGTGAGGTGCTTGGACGCTTGGTGGGCCAAGTGAAGAGAAAGCAAACTTTCTCTGCCTGCATCTTAATGTTCTGCCAAAATATATCTTGGAATAAGGATGTGGCCTTGTGACTATTTGTCTCCTAATGTTTTTATATGTAAGAGTTTTATTTTGTATTTTAATAACCATAATATTGGCTCTTAGAATGGTTGGAGACAGACATTATCTCAACAGCCTAAAGTCTGTAAGAAGACTGTACTAAGATAATGTCATGATGTTATGATTAATATATCCTGCATCTAAGTCTCTATAAAAAGACTAGCTTTCTTAAAATAAAGCATGCAGTTGCAGTTGCAATTATTTTATTCATTGCTGCATCCCCTGTGTCCTGGTTATTGTGCGACCCTTACCCAGGGCCCCCAATGCACTAGATGTTGACACTAAGTGAAATAAATAAGCCACACATGTGTAAATACCAAATAGATTCTCTGGTGTGAGCAAACTATAATAGTCCATAAGATCCTAATGAGATAAATGACAATGTGAAATAGGAAGAAAAGGGCTAAGGGTGTAGGGAAACTGGGAAGGATAGGAGAAAAGTAATAAGGGAAAGAAAAAAAAATAGGAGAAAATGAAAAAATGGAAATAAAATCTTTGTAAATGGGGGGGGGAGAGGGTGAAGGGAGGGCAGGGACAAGGGGAGGAAATGAGAACCAAGACCTATTATGTAAAGGTACAGAATCCCAATGATGAATATAACTGTACTGCATACCTAAAATGTACCAATAAACTCAATGAGAGAGAGAAAAAAAAGAAAATTTGTTCATAAAATATCAGATTATTTGTTGTGTTTCCTTTTAAAGAGTTTTTTCCATTTTTTCAAAACATTTATTAGTGCACATGAGTTGTGCAGAATAATGGCCTTTGATTTTTCATATTATTATAGACAAGCAGCATTACTTTATTTTCAACCCATTACCCCTCCCTATTATTCTTTCTTCTCTACTTTCTTTCATCTCTCCTTTTTTCCCCTGTCATTCATCCTTTTTCCTGATTCTGTCTCTTTGGTTCTCTCTCTCCTTCGAGTCTACATATGCAGGAGCAATATTTGACTTTCTGAATTTTGCTTATTTTGCTTAATAGTGTGAAAGTTCATCTAAAAAATTTAGCCTAATGGCAAATCTTTTATATAATACTGTTACAAAGACAAATCCTGAATATTATTTCTACCTAAGTAGAATATTACTTTCCATGAAAATAATCTTACTTTTTAAATATAGGAGCTCATTGCTGTTTCATTTACAAATACATCAATTCATTGAGGTCATATGAGCATTCAGCAAATTTGACAATAAGTGTATCTTTGTACCAAGTAAATATGCATTATTCCATTATGTGTTCAAAAGTGACCTCAGTGACAAACTGCCTTGGACTTTGATCTTGTCATCTTAACTATCATCTTTGCCACAGAATCTGTTTTCATTCAGGCAGCAGAGCTAATTAGTAACTCCTGCTTTCAAGCCTACAAAACTGTCTGGGTTCGTGGAATGGTGGTGAGCATAGCTGCCTTTCAAACCTACAAAATATACTAAATGTAAGGGCTTTGTTGTTCTTTAGAATGTGCCTTATTTGGTGATAAATATTCTCTTGCTGGAAAGCTATAGATCCTGAAGTAGGATATATCACAAGTGGATATTAAATGTGCAAATCACAACTAAAAAAAAAAGAGTGTTTTAGGATAGTGTAATGGAACCGATTTTTGATGATCCATAAAGAAAGCTTGTAATGTTATCAAATACAGAACTGAAGCTCAGTAACTCATGGTTAAATGCAGAGGTTTGTGAAACTTAACATACTTCCTGAATAATGACCTTTCCAAAATATTTATCCTGTACACAGTACTTCTTAATTTTGATCCAATTAATCAGTGAACATGATTTCAAATTAAAGTGGTATCAATCCATTCTAAATAAAGGCTATATCTGAACTGACCATATTCCATCAGCAAAGCCCGTTTCTGTGATAATCATTTCCATTCCCCTTTCTTATTAATATTCACTTGCACTTTTCTAAATGCATGCTTTATGGCCATTTTATAATTTATTGATGTTTAGCAATGCCCAGTGACCATAGTACCAGAGTTTCCTCTTTAACACTTCGTCTGTTTGCTCTCTTCATTTAGCTGAAAGAATGCATTACAGTTTTGTTCACAGAATCAACGACCACTTATCCTGAAAATGCAAATGCTTACATCGTACTCAGAAAGTTTCTTTTCTTATGAAACTTAATACAAATTTCTGGAATTTATAAATATGTATTCATAATATTTCTTTAGTATAACGATCTAATCCCTGTACTACTCTCTCTCCAGGCCTGTTGTAAAATGCTCAAAAAAGGATTTAAATCACTAAAAGTTTTTATTTTCTATTCCCTGAGCCTCTCTCATGTTTTGCTCTTTCTTCCTTTTAGAAGCTTCCTTGGCAAGAGGGAAAGAGAAGATATTGAGCAATGGTATGTGAGGAAATAGCTTTTTGATTCTGAAATTGTGTTGAGTAGGTACTTTAGATATAAAATTCTAGATGGGAAATCTGTTTTTCTTAGAAGTTTCAGAGAATCTCATTGTTCTCTTTCTGCTTTGCTGCTTCTGAGTCTGGTTCCATTTTCAAGCTTAATTTTTATATGTAATCTACTTCTTTTAGCCAAGCTTACACAAGCTCCTATGATTTTCTTACTGTTCTTATTCAGATGACTCTTTGAATTAGCCAAGCATTCATCACTATACTTGATAAATAGTGCATACTTTAAATATGCAAAGTCTTTTCAATATGGAATTTAAAAATATTCATTCTTTGGAAATAGCCTGTACTTTAGTCTCTTGTTTGCAATTATGCAACTACGAGTATTTGGCTATTTGGGTATTGGATAGCATAATCATTTTTCTTATCTTTTCCCATTTTTGCTATTTCCTTATTTTTTCTCTGTTTTCTCCTAGATTTCCTAAGTATCATCTTATAATCATAAATAATATATAAATATATATTTTAAATTTTTCTTATTTCTCTTCATATAATACTGCTTTAGATATATTAATATATTTATTTTGACTCTCTCCAAATATTGCTTGTTTTCCCTTTGAAATTTTTCTTTTAATCCCAGACTTGTCTGTTTCCTCTAACTTCCTCCATTTCCACAACTGGTGGCTTGCTTGGTTTCTCTACTATTAAAGCCTTTCCTTAAGTATGTGACATCCCTGACTTTAATTCTTATATTCTAGCAGGAAAAAGCTAACTGCTAACATTATTTGTTTCTGTGTCTGTGTAGTTTTGCGGATGCTAGACTGTACTGAGGGTGACCAGATGGATAGAATTACAGGATATCCTTTCCCTTCCCTTGTCCTTCCTTCCTTCCTTCCTTGATTCTCTTCCCCTACTCTAGAATAGGACATCTCCCCCATTGCTATGAGACTTGCAAGCAAAGCAAAATTCAGTTTCAATAAGATTTTCCCCTAAAATCAAATTATATACTTAAGTTATATGAACAAAATTGGAGAGAAAGTCTTTCTACAAAGATGTGACCAGGTAGGATGTGAAATCATGCAACCACAAGAAAATATGGTGTGTTCCAGTGATATGAACTCTGTAAGCTGCCCTACGTTTGCCTCAGCTAAGTAACGCAAAGTTTACAGAAATCTGGTGAACACCAGTGCTCTGTGATAAGGGCTAACTAGCAGGAGCTGGATCCTTCAGCCAAAGAACAGTTAATTTACAGCCTCTCCATAAGAGAAAGCACCCATCAATGTACAAAATGAAAAGAGAGAATCCCTTCTCTCTGTTCTCTCGTAGAAGCTGCTGACTGATAATATCTCAGAGGAAGTTGCACGTCTAGACAATTCACTGGTACTGATCAAACGTATTTTAGATACTTGGGCTAAAAAGTGGATGGAGGTAGATAGGATGGAGAGGCCAGTCAGAATATATCCACGATGTATTTTATGTGTACGGGCATAGCTCTCAAGTTCAAAAGGTTTCCACAGAGGATCTTACTAAATCAGAATGGGCACCAATTATAAGTTGGCATGCTAAAGATTGTCAGTTCGCGTACCTTCACGTACTGAGTGTCCATCTTACTGTCTCAGGTAAGGATGCTGGTTGTGACTTCCAGAAGTGTACTTGGTCAGGAAAATTTTTTAGATAACTATTAGAATTTGCTAAAAAGTGACCTGCAAATAGATACATCAGTGCTGCAGTCTCTGGAACTTATGAAGGCTACCTGACTTGGGAAAAGGTTTTTGTGCCCACAGAATTAAGTTAAGCATCTTAAAATAAGGACGCCATCATGAATTAACAAAGAGGGCTGTAAATTCATTCAAAAATGCCCTTACAAGAGAAGCATATGCATATTGAAATGCAGTTTTAAATTTGTTTTTTATGTGATGTGCATTGAGTTTATTTTTTTCTCATTGAGTTTATTGGTACATTTTAGGTACACAGTACAGTTACATTCATCATTGGGATCTTGTACCTTTACACGACAGGTCTTGGTTCTCATTTTTTCCCCATACCCCTGCCCTCCTTTAACCCACTCTGCCCTTCCTTATTTACAAAAACTTTATTTCCATTTTTTCATTTTCTCATATTTTTTTCTTTTCCCTTATTTCCTTTCCCCTACCCTTCCCACTTACCCTACACCTTTAGCCCTTTTCTTCCTATTACACATTTGATCCAGCCATCCCTCTGCTGAGTATCTTTCCAAAAGAATTAAATGAATGCTATCACAGTGCTATATGCACACCCATGTTTATAGTGGTACAGTTTGTAGTAGCTAAAATTTGGAAACAGCCTATGTGCCCATCAGTTGGAAACTGGGTAAAGAAGAAAGAAGATGTGGTTTTTCTATAAAATGGAATACTAATCAGCCATAAAGAATGAGAAATTAGAGTCATTCATCAGAAAATGGATGCATATTGAGGTTATACTCTTAAATGAAATAAATAAGTCACACATATGTAAATACCAAATAGTTTCTCTGGTATGAAAAATTATAATTGTAAATAAGATCCTAATGGTATAATTGACAATGTGTAATAGGAAGTTTTTAAATTATTAATGGATTTCTATAAATCTAGAAAGATATACTGTTATAAACAGAATTTTTGACCATTAACAGTTGGTTCCCCACTGTTTGTCAACATAATTGAGGCAAAGAAACTAGACGTGGCCCAAAACATGTTAAAATTAAACACCACATTAAACATCCATCATGGGGCACTAGAAGGTCCATGTGAACTTGTATTACTTCCTTCATCCACTGCAACTTGGACTTCACATGTGGATAAGAAAGTGACAAAACATGAATCATAGACAGGAATCCACTACTATAATAAACCGATCAGACTAGACTCAGAATATATAAAGATAAACTTTGTTTATCTAAACTACTAAAATGTTGAGATTCTTGGCCACCTAAAAACAGTCTAGTTTTTCATGACACAAGAGGGTGGAGGTATTCAAGAATGTGGACAAACCGACTTCAGACTAGAGCTGTTTGAACAAAACCAAATTCTAATCTTCCTACCTTCTGAAGCAGGTGTGAGGCCCACCTCTCGGCCACTGCTGATACATCTGTGGAAACACTGAAGTAAATTTTCCTGTGGAATTGATTCATGACCAGAATGTGTCTGTCCATAGTGTTCCCAATTTTAAAAATGTTCAGCTGCCATATTTTTCTCATCCACAGCGGGATGTAGAAAAACTCCTCTGTAATTGATATTCACCTGCTGTCAGTCTCATCCAAGTCCTGTTTACTTAGGGTTCATCTGGAGATTTTGGATTTCTCAATGCCAGTTTCTAATTACTTTACATTCTAATATAAAGTGTTTGTTTTTTTTTCTGCTGCAAAAAAAAAAAAAAAAAAGAAAGAAAAAAGAAAGAAAGAAAAGGAATAAAGTGACTAACGAAAGAAAGACAATGAGCAGGTTTAATTCTTTAGAGATAATTGTTTGTTTCCCTTCAACCTTGCTGAACTCTACGACTCTGTTCAGTGCCATCCAATCCTGGGTGCCTTTTTAATTGGATCGGCTCTCCCCTGAGCCCGCCTTCCGCTGGTAATTCTCTCTACTGTTTTAGTTCTCTTTCCTTTCTCCTCAAATCTTGGCAGAAGTTTTCCACACTCCATCTAAAACTATTAGACACAGTTAGGTGATTGGTGTTCCATTTTATGAGAAGATAAAGCTGAGTGCAAAGCTTTTATTCCAGTTGAATTACTTACTGATGACTTGATTTAGAATTTGTTCTATCCCTACCCTTTAGGGCAACACATCCGCTGGGGAAATCAAGGACAGAGCTGGGTTGGCATTTTTCAAGTGTCAGAATAATTTTCTGCTGCCATTCAGGTCTTGATTATTAGACTGGCTTGACTTGGCACACTCATTCACTATGATTTTGCTCATTGACTTGTTTATCTACTTACCATGGTTGTGCCTTTTGCTACTTTTGTTTTTTAATATTATTTTATTTTTCTCTTCCTAACATCTCCTTGATTTCGTTTGGACTCCCTCAAGTTTTAGTGTAGAATTTCTCTTTACAGGTTGAAACCACAATTTTGTCGCTAGTATTTATTATGCTTAAACATTTCTACTAAGGAATTTTACCTGTTAAGCCTATCCCAACACCCTTGTGATATTTACCTGAGTTCTTGTATAAGTAATTAAGTTGAGGCCATACTCAAGTGAAATAAATAAGACACACGTGTACATACTGAATAGCTTCTCTGGTGTGAAAAACTAAAAGTGTCAATAAGGTTCAAATTGTATAACTGGCATTGCGGAATAGGAAGAAAAGGGCTAAAAGTGAGGGGAAGTGGGAAGGGGAGGGGAAAGGAAATAAGGGAAAAGAAAAAAATATGAAAAAAGGAAAAATGGAAACAAAGTCTTTGTAACTAGGAGAGGGGAGAGGGGGTGAAGGGAGGGCAGGGGTATGGGGAAAAATGAGAAGCAAGACCTGTCATGTAAAGGTACAGGATCCCAGTGATGAATGTAACTGTACTGTATACCTAAGAAGTACTAATAAACTCATTGAGAAAAAAAAGATGAGATCAAATTCTAAAACAAAACAAAACAAAAAAGGAATTAAATATAACTGGTCCCTACTACAATGGACACTTGAGTTATGACCTGCCTGACATATAAACAACTTGGTTTATGACTGGAATTTTACGAACAGAGCCTTCAGTTACCACCCAAATACCAGCTGGTTGTGCTCCAGATGGTCTCAGATACAGACTTAACCTTTAAAGAGTTCTGGAAGGAACATTACATAATAATGTCCCGTGTGGGGCTAACTGAGAAATCCTGGGCCAGTGTCTCTCTAAGGACAGCGAGATCGTTCTGTGTGTAGGAGAGAGACTGTGAAGGCTGTGTAGAGGAGCGTGAGCCTTCAAATGACCAACTTGAGCCCTTGAGAATGAATTGAGTTTGTAAGTCAAAGTTCCACTGTACATTGAGTAGTGATGATACACTGAGCTTGTTTAGATTTCTGTTGTCTTGAGTCTAGAAAATTGTTATACGAATTTATAAGTATGAGACTTCTAATATTAAGAATGAGAATGAAAAGTTATATTTTCTAAATTTCTTTATGATTGTACGTGCTTTTACAGATTGTTGACTGAGTGAATATGGGGCTAATTTCTTCATTTATATATGGACTAGTAGTTATTAAGAATACACAGTAACTCTATGGTTACTCAAATGTAGTTTTCATGAAAAACAAATGCTTGACAGATCATCATTCCATGTCGTTTATTTAGGTGACTTTCCCAGATCCTGATATGTGAATTGAGATTTTGCAGTACTTGTAGGAGGTGGGGTTTCAATGTGATCTTCTCCATAATATTCCTGTCCCTGTGTTCCATCCTCTTGATAATATCCTGCCTTGCAACCTCAAAGAACTGGCATATAGAAAGTGATATTATATTTGTGATAATGCTACTAAATACCTGACTTTAATTTTATCAAAATAGAGATTATCCTGGTGGGTCTGACCTGGTCTGTTAGCCATTAACAGGGAAGGACCCTATCTGAGGTCAGTTTACTCCTGACCTTGAAGACAGAGGCTAGGTGTTCCACAGTTACACGCAAGGATATAAACTCTGCCAACAGCTGTACAGTCTTAGAACAGTACCCTCAGGCTTAAATGAAATTACAAACCTGGCCTGACACATTGCTTGCAGCCCAGAGAGTGTAGAAGGAAAGGTCTCTGCTAATTGTCATTTTACTCTTGGAAGCCAAAATAATACATTTGTATTTTTTTCAACTTTCTGAACTTATGGTAATTTGCTAAATACCAATATAAAACTCATGCTCAAACCCAAATAATTCTCATTGTATATGAAGCACTAAAATGTCTTTCTCTGTAAACAATCATTTTACTTACATTTTTATACAGTGATGCAATTTTTCATAATTAATTAGTTTTTTAAATTATGCAGATCCCAGTTAACAATTTTGCACATAATATATCTGCCACCTCATTAATTTTAGAAGTGTTATATATGGTGGCATCATCTATGATGGGGATACCAAAAATATAGCTTCCTGTTATATCTTCCTGTTGGTAGCATTACAGCATTCACTTTCCATGGAAGTATAGTACGACAAGTACGCACCTAGAATTTTTCTTAACTATTCCTCTGACAGTTTATCTATTGTATTTGTTTATATTCACCCCCACATTAGTTGGTATTCTTTGAAGATAGTGATATATAACTTAAATTATTTTTAGCTTTATTCTCTTACTTGACTTCTAATTGAATATCTCCCACCATGAATGTTATTAAATTGTAAAAACAAAAAAGAAAAACCTCATATTCTATTGAAGTAAAGATGGTTAAAATATAACAAGGGATGCTGTTTGAATTAAAAATAGTTTCTTCGAATATGAATTTTTATATACATTTATTCATAGCTGCACATAACCCTATTTCAGCTTTACCTATACACAAAGAATGGCATTTGAAGTCATGTGAGGATTTCATTTTGGGAGCTAAATGCACTTTATCAGCAAAAGAGAAAACAAAATTCTTGAGGTAAATCACAATATAGGAGAGAATAAGTGTAAGCAAATCATCAGAATAGATTTAAGTATGTTCTATACATACGATTTTATGAAACACCTATTAAAAACTTGCTAAAGTGTCAACACAATGTAGAAGGATTTAGAAATTATTAAGATTTAAAAATTAGTATGTATTTACGTTATGTACTGATTACGTTCTTGGTGAGGAGTGGGCACATGCACATACCACATCTTAATTCTTTTTACTTCCACCTCCCTTCTCCGCTCTCCTTGCTCCCTCCATCCCTTGGTCCCCTTCAAATTCGCAAAAGCGTTTGTCATTGTCGTTTACTAACCGTTTCCTGAATCCACTTACACATTTGCAGTTACAGTGAGTGCAGGGTCTGAAGAAGGTGCGATGAATGGTGAATGTTAAAAGTACTTTGAGATATGTGTAGCGTTTTTATTCCAGCTTATAAAATAGTTTAAATATGCAGAAAACCTGAAAGAATTACTGTGTGCTCCTAGGTTTCCCCACGCACCACGCATACATGCACATCTAATTGATCTAAAGTTCAGTTGCATCTCAGAAACCTCTACAGTACTCCGGTATGGAGCGCCTAAGACTGGAGGCATTGTACCATTTTTATATCTAAAACATTTATCACTGATAGAATAATGTTACCCAACTCACAGCTCATGGTCAAATTTTTATACATGTCCCCAAAATGCCATTCATAGATCTTTTAAAAATATACAGACAAATCAAGGAACATGTTATACTGGTGTTTTGTGTTTTTTAACCTACCTAATTAGAGAAATTCTCTCCTTCCCCCTGTTTTGTGTTTCAGATTATTGACATATTGGAGCATTCTGAGCTGTTTACTAGTCTTTTCCAGTGTTAGTATTTTCTATGTTATTCCACTTGATTTGATTCAACTTAATGTTTTTCACAAGAATACGATGAAACTCCTATTAATTCTCATGGCATGATTAAATATGTAACTATTGACATTTTCCCCAATTGAATATGCGATTCAGATGGTTTGTGTGTAGATTCTCCATTAGCAGGGAACACCTTTCCCTTGTTGATAAACAAGAATTTTTACTTATGTGAATATTCTGACGGGCTAGGCGTCCTTCACCAACAAACCCTCACCAGTTATCTCAGCACGAATCGAGAATCTTTGTTAGAATCAATTACTTCAAAGAGAAATCAAAATTATTATTTTCTAATCTTTCCTTTGTTTTAAGTTTATTGGGAAGCACTCTCCCTTTTAAAAATCCTTATATAATTCACTGGCTTTCTCTCCCTCTCGTCCTTCATTTCCTTTAGTGGTACCATTAATGAAATCCACCACATTCATACATCTGTCTTAGTTCTCCTCCCCGGAAAACCGCCTATGACTTATGAAATGAGTGGTTTACCTTGACCCATGGTGCTTTCCGAAGTTTTAGTGGATAATTGGCGGCATAAACGCCGAAACAACGTGGGGAAAGTGCTGACTAGGTGACGAGGGCCCCAGAGCAGAGAGAAGAGAGGGGCCCTTCTCAGTCACTTCCACTGTGGGTCCGCAATAGTGAGCTCAAGCCCAAACTGAATTACACAGGGAGACCCTGTCTTGAAAACACAACAAAAAGAAAATTCCTGCCTTCATCCACGAGTTGAGCCAGTAGATTTTGCCCACTTCATTGCATGTAATATTCTATAAATATTAGTCAGTAGTACTACTATTATTATAATTACCATTAGAATTTTCTCTTCAGGGGATTATGTCAAAAGATAGCATAAGAGTATTCAACTAAATTAATGATCTTTATGTTTATACAAAACCATATGAGTCAGTTACAAATAACTCATTGTTAAAAGGCACAAACCATGTCTGGTCAGTGGACGCAGGGTGGGACACAAGGTCATCTACATTCCCTGACAGTGGGCTCATGACAAACCCCACACTAGATGATGCCTCTCTGGAATGGTAAAAAGGAACAGAGTGCAAAGATCTTTAAAACGTAGAACATGGCATATAGGACCTCTTGAGAAATACGCTGGTTACAGAGAGAAAAATGCTCCAGGTCACCCAAAAGTCTTCTGTTTCATTGCAAGGGATGAAGATGTGAAGTTAGTGTTGAGGTTTTTCCCCTTTATTTGTCATCCATATGGAGAAGTCTCTTTCGTTTAATTGATGCTTTTTAGTATAACATTTTAATAGTGAAGTATAATTGGACACAGAAAAATGTACAAATAACACACTAAATGCACACCTATTCCCTGCGGTAAACTAATGCTACCACTTAGCAGTTTGGGGGACTAGAATTGCATTTACTTTGTCATAATTTTTCAAAGCAATGTTATTCATGTATAATATAAAAATAGTAACAAGTAGCCTTAAATATTTAATTTGATCTTTTTTTAGCAAACACATATATTGATGTAAGAAGTCCAAAATATAGGGCTTTTAAATCTCTATAGACATTTCTTGATTGCTACATCTCTAACGGACAGTTTTTAACCTTTATACAAAGTTAGTTAAGTTCATCTATTAAAATAACATTTAATGATTTTTTATTATTTGCACTATAATTATATCTAACAATAGAAGGCATTTTTGTTTTTCTTTGCAATTGGAACCCATATTTTCTAATCATACTAGCATATAATTGCAAAATTTTTGTTGAAGTTGAGATAATATATTTGATTTCCTCTATGACATTACAGAGAAATATTTAATATTTCACTATGGAATGGAAGAGAAATTGTGAAATTTTAGTAGGTAATTTTTTATGAATTAACACAATAGTTTTTACTCATGTTTGTGCTTCATCATTTTTGATTACTAGATTTTATTATTCAATAATCTTTTATCAGAAATACAGAGCTGTCTCTAAAATATGATGTATACATATTATTTTTTTATTTCTATATTAATTTGTCTTAATACAGTTAACAGATTCTGAGTTGGAAACATTTGCATATCTAAAATCACATTTCTTGCTTTCTACATCATTAGATCTTACTTGCTATTTTGTTAAAATGTGTTTTTTTGTGGAGGTTTTTGTTTTATACTTATGTCTCATAATCTCCTTTGCAACTTTGCACTGAGTTTTTAAACTGAATAGAAAGTATATCTTCATTCTTTGCTTTCCGAAAGTTTGTATAATTTTTTGTTCTATTTTCCATAAAGATTTTGAAACGTGATTGTTTAGCCAATCTATCCCAGGAGTTCTCGTTGTGGGATAGTTTCAAGTAAGAATTCTATGGGATTGGCAGTTATATAACTATCTACATTGGTTTTGGCCATGATTAATTAATTGCATTTTAGAAAATATCTCTATGACATTGATGTTTGAATAATAATAAGCATTTGCACATAAAATTATATTATTCTATTAATTCTATTAAGACCCACAGGGTTTATAATAGAGTTCCCCTTTCATAAAGGATATTATCATTTTTTAACTGGCTTGGAAAGTTAAAAATAATTGAGACTGAAGGAGCAAAGATGCCCACTGAGCCTCCCCAGCTGGCCGTTAGCTGTACTCAGTGGAAGGGCCTGGAGATCGTTGCGTTCAGCCAATGAGGTGTGAGGAGCTCGTGAAAACGCCTTCAGCCTCTGTAACGCTTTGCTCCTAGGGATTTAGCGGGAAATCAGGACAGCGCTAAAGGTCTTTAAGGTATGAGACTTGTTCATATTATACTCAATTCACTAGTCCAGTCCAATCCCTACAACATAGACCATGGAGGATGACAGGGAGAAAGTCATAATATCTGACACTTCTTGTGCAGATATTTCATTCCAGATTTTTTAATTTTTTAAAATTTGTATTTCAAATTTTTTAATTTTTTGACTGACTCATAATACCAGTGTATATCAATGGGAGAGGCGAAATGACTTTTTTTATTAAGGTAACTGAGAAATTCAAGATAATCCACCTCCCATTTTCTATCATCTTCATCATTTCTTTATGATGAGTGTATTCAATATTCTAGCTTCTACTTTTTATTTTTTTTTATTTTTTTGGTACCGGGGATTGAACTCAGGCCACTGAACTGCTGCGCTAAATCTCAGGCGCATCTACTTTTAAATATAAACTCTATTTTGTCAGTTATACTCACCCCACTGTGCCGTATAGTAACAGAATTTATTCTGCATATCACTCCTATTTGCCTACAGCGCTGTATCGGATCTTTCATTTCTCCCCATTCATTTTCCCCCCTAATTTCCCTAGTTGCTCATAACCAGGCAGCATATGCTGTCAGTTGTGGCAGCCTGGAAGGGCATGGAGGACATTGTGTTATGTAAAAGAAGCCAGGCACAGAAGGCCAAATACCGCCCTATCTCAATATCTCACTCATATGGGAATCTCAAAAGCTGCTCTCACAGTGTGTCTTGTCATTAGTAAGGTTAATGATCTCATATGATCTTTCCTCATCCCTGACAGTGTAGACATGTGAAAATATTCCTGGAACTTTGTCCCTAGGAACTAGTACAGCACAGATTACATCAAAGCTATGTAGCTATGGTGATTATATGAACATTCATTTTATTATTAAACAAAATGTTTATATATGTTTTCCATACTCATTGATATATAAAAATTACTATTAAAATGTTAAAAATTAGACAAATAAATTAAATATTCAGGGCTAACAATTAGGAAGCTATAAATAAGTTTGATTTAGTATGTACTTTCTCTCTGTGTCATAAGTGCATTTATAAATGCATATATATAGCAAAGGCACCTATGTGTACTATAT
>NW_022900913.1:14152710-14185117 GCF_012274545.1 Fukomys damarensis
AATAACTAATAACTTGAAAGTTTTCAGGAACGGTATGTCCATTTGAAAGTTTTCAGGAACGGTATGTCCATTTTTTGGTCAATATTATGCAGCACTAAAGAGAAAGATACTGTGATATCTATTTAATTTAAATTATAGATTACATTTTATATATTAGCACACCTTTTCATTTTTGTAAAGCATAGCAAAGATTAGCATAATTGCTCAACAAAATGCAGAGGTCACAGCAAACTCCACGTGCCCTTGTGCTGTGTATAAAATATAAAATAACTATTAAGTCGATGTCATAAAATATGAATATATTTCTTACTGAAAATACATCATGCGCCATCCATAAAGAATGCTTACATGGGGTTCTTTACAAGAATGAAAAAAATAATCTCGTTTTGAAGTATCACATGCCTCACTGATCTTTCCTACAATTACATTATATTGTTAACCTCCCGAAGGAGGGTGAACAAGCTGAGCCCCTCAGATTAGGAACTTGATCTGGAAGCGAGGCTTCTTTAGTTGGAGGTGGAGCGATTACTGATTACTGTTGACGTCAGAAATTAATATTCAGTGGAATGCACGAGATTGGGCTGAACTGTGGGGGGCGTGACCGGCAGAGATTCAGGGGAATGCACTGCTCAGTTTTCATGGCTCAGTAAAGGGACCAACGCTCATGGTCTAAATTGAAACTAATGGCTGGAGCGTTCTTCATGGCTCTGCTCCAGAGCATGTAGGAAAACTTCACTGAACGATTCACGCACCGGCCAATTACAACAGAAAATTCAGTGAGATCTTCCCGAACTTTCTAGAAAATTAATATGTCACATCTCCGCCACATAAACGCACTGAGTCACACTTAGTGTTGCTAACGGAAACATTGCTATTGGTACTTTGTCAAAAATGCCACTGTGGTTTCTTTGGTGTGAATAAACTGCAAAAATACATAAGATCCTAATAAGATTACTGACATTGTGAAATGGGAAAAAAGGAGCTAAAGGTGTAAGGGAAGGTGGGATGGGTAGGGGGAGGGAAATAAGGGAAAAAATGTGAAATAATGAAAAGATGGAAATAAAGTGTTTGTAGATGGGAGGGGAGAGGGGGTGAAGGGAGGGCAGGGACAAGGGGAAAAATTGAGAACTAAGATCTGTCATGTAGAGGTACAAGATCCCAAAGATGAATGTAACTACTGTATGCCTAAAATATACTAATAAACTCAATTAAAGCTGAAAAAATTGCCTCTGTGATAGGGTAAAATGTTGCTAGTGAAAAATTACTGAATTAATTACAGCATAGAATAATAATGACTTCTTAATTTACTTCTCTTTCTCAAAGTTGAGATTCCAACTTGGAATATAGGTTCGTCATTCTAATATCTGACTTTACAATGAATGTGAAATTTGCAAAGTTTCTTCCTTGTGTAGTTTTATTTCAATGTACACTTTCTTATATATTTCAATGTAAACATGAATTTCAATTTGAGTAATTTAATGCATCGAATTTAAATGACCTGTGATTCATTATATTAACTTTTACTCTTTTCATTTACATATAACTGCATGCACTGCTTACATATTTATGTTTTTTTTATATCAATTACCACGTTGAAACTCTACTGTGGTGCATATAAATGTGGTATATACTAAATTTCTCCAAAAATAAAGATCACGTTCCATTGTTTTTTACTTTAGTGTTTGGAAAGAAGAATCTATTTTGCAAACAATTTAGTATATATGAGTAGTTGTTTATTTTTAAGATTACATGCATCAAATTGAATAGCTAATACTTCAGAAGCAAGATAACATGATACATTTAACTGAGCACCAAAATGTCCATGTTGCTGGGACTGAAATTTTCTTGTTTTTTGCTGCATACACAGAGCTTAGTTTGTGGCTGACAGGTGGCATATAATTCATACATATTTTTTGAATGTTGAGTGGATAAGAAAGGACGAAGAAAATAATTTTTGTTCTACTTCAGAGACAGAAAATGTAATCTTTGATTGCTACAGAGGGCAGACTTCTCTGCTTTATTAGTCAGTGAACATTTTGAGTGCCTAACATGTGGCAAACTCTGCTTTGCTGAAAAGATAAATATAAGAGGTCCCTGAACTGAGGTATCATCAATTTAAGACAAGTATTGATACAGAATGACTATGTTCACAATTAGGTAAATTTATGGAAAAGTAAAAGCCGAACAAAAGGTTTTGCAAGGGGCCACTCTCAAGTGTTTGGAATGTATTAGCTGGAACTGTAACAGAGGGTGAAACTTTCCAGTCAAGAAGTAGAGAAATGCAAATTAGTAGGAAATGGGAAAAATCATAGCCAAAGTAGGGAAGTATAATTAGGAAGGACTGATGAACAAAAACTTACAACACAAAAACGATGAATCACTTGCATGCAAACAAGAGATTTAATATCCATCACGACAGAATCCTCTCGGTGTATACTGATTTCATTTCTTTAATTTACATATGCAGTTAATGATCAGTTGGTAAATTTTAGATGACATTCTAGAAAAGAAAACTAAACAAAGATAGTTAATTTCTGGAGCTTTGCAATATTATAGTTATTATTGTCAAATATTCCTAAAAAGAGATCATGTTTGTATAGAATAAAATTCTCTTTTATCTTAATATCTTTAAATGTATTTTCTGGCTCAATGTCTGAATATATTCTGAAGATGCCTAGAATAAAGTATTATATTATTTAGAGAGAATTCAAGATTATATTTTTTTTCAGTTTGGGATATTGAACACAGGGTCTTGGCATTGAGTGACATGACCTACCTTCTTAATATTTTTTGTAAGATGGTTTCATTACATTTCTATGTTCCTATTCTGGGCTTGAGCTTGTGATCCTCCTGCCTCAGCCCTTCTGGAATGCTGTAGGTACAGGCATGCTGTACCATGCAAAGCAAATTCAGAAATTTTTAAATAACCATTTTCATTGCAATTTAAGAACATTTCAGTACCTATGAATTCTGTAGGTGATTTTTCTTCAGCCAAAGTATTATCTGATAGTGTTTTACATCTTAGAATAGTGTGAAAAATCTATGATTACATGTATGGATTTGTGTTTTATTTTCAAAGCAAACAAGTCACTAATTATTCCATATAGAATTTGTGCTCTTAAGTAATTTCCATTTGGCAGTATTGACAATTGTCTTCCAAATTGTGAGAGGCATTTTTCCATTCTTCAAATTTCTAAAAATACTAGTAGTTCAATGTATTATTACTAAATGGCTGGTCCCATTCATGGCATTATTCCTACATACATATATAGGAGGCACTATTGCTTGCTTCTTTTGTATTGTATTAAAGTACATAAAACTTCAAATTTGTGTTTTTAAAAATTTTTTTTTTTGGTACCAGGGATCGAATTCAGGTCCTTGCCCTTGCAAGGCAGGTGGTGAAACCACTGAGCTAAATCCACAGCCCCTAAAATTTACATTCTTAACCATTTTACGTGTTCAGTTAATCTATCATAAACACATTCGCACTGTTGTATGTCCATCAAACATCTCCATACTCTTTTCTCCTTGGAAAATGAAACCTCTATAAATTAAGTAATTAATTCCCCATCTTCTCCTACTCTTTCCCCTGGGAAACCTTAATTCTACTTGATGTCTGAATGAATTTGACCACTCTACTTAACTGGTAAGGGTCAATATTCGTCTGTGACAGGATTAGTTCACTTAGCATAATGTCCTTAATATGTATCAGAATTTCCTCCCCTCTTAAGGCTAAATAAATTCCATTGAATTTATCCATTATATTTTATTTTCCATTCAGCCATCAATCAACATATTGTTGTTTCTATCTTTTAGCATTATGGAAAATGCTACTATGAGCATGAATGTAACAATATCCTTTCATAACCTTGAATTCTCCAAAATAGAACTGTTTATAGCCAATTTGTAGTATCAAATTAGCCGGGCTAAAGGATGTCCAGATAGAGGGTTAAACATCATTTCTCTGCGTGTCTCTGAGGGCATTTCCTGAACAGATTAGAATTCTATTAAGGAAAAATCTCTTGTGATGAATAGGGGCAGGTATCTTGCAATCCCTTGAGGGGTAACTAGAACCAAACGACAGAAGAAAGGCACTGTTCTCTTGCTCTAGCTAAGACATTTATCTTCTCCTGCCCTTATTCAACAGAATTGCACCAGGTTTTTGTCTCTTCTTCACTTGCTTTTTTAAGTCATCAGATTTGGACTGATTTACACCAGAGCTGTCCTTGTTCTCCACCTTAATGCTGTCAGGATTTGAATATTGTTGGTTTCCATTATACTGTAACTTATTCTATGATTATATTTTCTTTTGGTTTGGTTTCTTAAGGTCTCTAATAAAACTCAGAAGTGGATTTGCTGTTTCATTTGCTAAGTATATTTGTAATTTTTAATTAATTTTATTGGTACCTTTTAGGTATACAATAAAATGAAACTCATCATTGGAAATTTGTACCTTTACATAATCTATCCTGGTTCTTATTTTCTTTCCTGATTCCCCTTCCCCCCTTCAACCCCTCCTCTCCTCCCTATTCACAAAGACTTTGTCTTCATTTTTTCACTTTCTCATATTAATTCCATTCCCTTCTTCCCTTTCCCGTACCCCTCCCAACTCCCTTTCCTCTTTGGACCTTTCCTTCCTGTTTCACATTATCTATTGTTCCTTTTAGTTAGTATTTACACTTTTAGTTTCTCACACCAGATAAACTATTCAATACTTACACATGTGGGTCCTATTTATTTCACTTAAGAGTATCACCTCAATTTACATCCATTTAGCTCTAAATGTCTCTGATTTCTCATTCTTTATGGCTGAGTAGTATTCCCATTTATTTATTTATTTTTTTTAAATTTTTCTTTATCCAGTCTCCAGTTGATGGGAAGTGGGGCTGTTTCCAAGTTTTAACTGTTACAAACTGTGCTGCTCTGAACATGGGTGCACGTATGTTGTTATTTGTAATTTTTTGAGGACATAACATTTTTTCCCCATCATGCCTTCAGTAGTTTACATTTTCAATAACTACGCAAGGATTTCAATTTTTTTCATATCCTCGCCAATATTCATTATTTTCTTTGTTGCTTATTGTCTTTAATCTCATTTTTGTGATAGCCATCTTTATAGGTATGAGATATTATTATATGTATGGTTTTGATTTTTCCTAAAAATTAGTCATGTGGGCACATTTTCATTTACATTTTGGCTATTTGTAATATATTTTTCTTAACCTAATGTTTATTAAAATGCTTTGACCATACTTTTTCAACAGTAGCCAAGTTTTATCGAAGCGTAGAAAACACACTGGCTCTGCAAAGTGAGTTTGGAGCAAGTAAAAGAAGAAAGAGGAGTGAACCCTGCAGTGTGAGGGTGACCACCATGCAAGAGTGAACACAGTGGCCCCATATTTTAACCTGAAATTTAAAAGATTTTTATTGTTAAGTAGTAGAACTTCCTTATATTCTTACCAAGTATACAGAACATTTTACTTACCAACAAGTTGTGCATAATTACCTTTTCTTACCCTGTGAACTTTGAAAATTTCTACTACTGTGCAACTTATTTTTGTTTTTGCTTTAGGAATTTGAATTTAGATGTAATAATTCCAGTACTGGGGCCACACAAATAAATATGAGATGAAATGTGACGTAGACTAACCATTTCTAGTCATTGCTACATTACTCACAGTAGCCAAGATTGGAATCAACCTGGGTCACATCAATATCAAATCAAATGAATGAGTACAAAAATGAAATGTGATTGCTTCTTTTACGAAGGAAAATTCCCTATCCTTTGTGACAACACTGGTAAAACAGAAAGAAATAATATATATGCAATGAGCAATACACACACAAAATACATGTTCTCACACTTACGTGTAGTACAAAAATGTTGAACTCGTAGAAGTAGATACTAAGAAATTAAGAGATCTATTATAGAATATGACAATTAGAGGCTATAGAAGTGTCTGATATTCCTGAAAATTGCTAGTAGATTTTAAGTGTTCTACAAAACAGTAAATATGTGAGGAAATGCATATGCTAAATAGCTCTACTTAGGGTTCCATAGCACACACATATACCTAAAAGGTACAAAATAAATGTATGCTATTTTACTTATCAAGTTAAAATAAGTAAGTGGGAATTAAAAAGCAAATTATATAAAATAATTTTAGTTTAGAGTGAGGTGTTGAATTCTGAGTTTGAGAGCCTGGCAGAATCAGTATCAGACAAGAAAATGTAGCAATCAGAGTCAAAAGCCAATAAAAGAACGTCATAAAGAGCAACTTGTAATTGTTTTGCGGTGGTGTCTGCTCTGCAGAAGGAACGTGCTGGGAGAAGCACACGTAGGGAGACAAACAACTGGCAACCAGGGTACAAAGACAAGAAAACTTGGGAAGGGAGAAGGTTAGACCGGTGACTTAGCCAAGGCCGGAGCCCATGCTCTTTCTTGCAAATTAATGTTTCTTTTTTGTTAATACCCATTTTGAACAAGAGTCTTTTGAAAATTCACTGGATTCTTACCATTTAATCAATTTATTTTAACATTTTTTTCTTCTGAGTTAAAATCCTTTTTCTCTGAAATTGACTGTGAGAAAATAGTTTTACATTTTGTTACATGTAAATACATCAGAACACTAGAAGCAAATTAACTTTTGGTACAATTGGGTAAATACATTGCAGAATGTCTTGGCAATGAATGTTGTGGGTTGTTATAATAAAGTTGACTATTATTATATTGATGTTTCCCCGAACGTAGGTAAGGTGTGTGTGTGTGTGTGTGTGTGTGTGTGTGTATGAAACATACTTTTCATTCAATGAGTAAAGAAGCTGTATGATTATGACCTTAGAGTATCAAATGGAACTATATCTCATATATTTAATGGATCCTTTTATTGCACACCAAATAGAATGGTTTCTGTTCTTTAGTTCACCTGTAAAAGTTTCCTAGTGTGGGTGTCCACGGACATTCTTTTGAATGATGACCCTTCTCTTTCATAACTCCATTTGTTACCACCGGAATTTATACTGCAAAAGTATAATTGCCATGTTAATTTTATATTTAAATGTGGCAATTACTAGATTAGTGATCCTTTCATCAGGTTTTGAGCTTCATTTAGAATGAAATTTTTTTTTCATTGTTTTGTTTTGTTTCATGTACAGTTAGTAACAACTTCAAGGAGAGTCACTGAGTTTTTGGCCCAAATGGAAATCAGTATGACCTAATGTGATACCCATTCCTAACACAGAGAAGTCCTTCATAAAACTAATGATGCTCTCCTGTTCACACTATCATTCTTAAAAGTACACTAGTTATTATTGATGTTGATGCTGTGTGTACCATGCTTGTGGTTTTCTAAATGCCGAGGAATGAAGTTGTGAACCAAAGGAGCTCCAAAGTTAGGAAAGGTTTATTGAAAATAAAGAGAAAGAGAATAGCTCTTGGATTTTCATGAAGAATATGGAATAGGATGGTGGCATGGCTCCCTGACCTAAAGCTATTTGTAGATAAACAGAGCTGTTATAAGAGTTGCTTAGTTATTTAGTGGTCACCAGTCGATCACAGGTGGTTGTGCAGATTTAAAACGACTGATTGGGACTCGGACTTTTAATCCAGTCTGTTAATATGGTGGGTTTTACAGGAAACTGGAATCTTAGAAGCAATAGGATAATTTGTGTTATAATTTTCTCAAAACTGAGGAACTCAGTAGGAAGTGGCTACACCTCTCTTTAATGGGGAACAGGCTGTCTCTCCTGCTGCCTGAGGAAGTTTATTCCTTGTCTAAAGCCCTGATTTATTGTCTACTTTAATTTTTATCAATATGTCTGCTCATCCCACTGTATCTCAGGCTTTTCCACTAGTAAGCTGCTTTATTCATAGGCTGGCTAAACTATGCTCCATGATGTGGTGAAAGAACTGCAAAGCTGATTTTTTAAGGGAAATTAAGTGGCATGATTTTTCATTGAATATTAAGGTGCAGCAGCAACCTCTGTAGAGGGTGAACTGAAGCTTAGCTTCAGTTAGGCACAAGCGAAGGGAAGTCTGGCCAAGTTCAATTCTATGGATGTGCTCACAGGCATGCTTCATGCGGAAACTAAAAAATTTGCCTAAAGTACACAATAGAGTCAGTCGCTTCTCTGCGATGCAGTAATGCAATGCCAAAATTGATATATTTTGATCTATAAAATTACAATAGTTTAGAACTATGCTTTTTAGAATTAATATTTTGATGAAGAACTACATAAAGTGTTAGAGCTCCGTATATTCGTCCTATCATTCAGATTTCTAGTAGCATTCATTGCAAAGCGTCACACTTGATTAAAGCCTCTGTGTCGGGAACCGACAGCAAAGTCCACTAAGAACACAATACTTGGTCGAGTTGAATTTATTACTCTATTGCACAGGAAACTCTGGGGCTTCTCAGGGAGGGCTATCAGAAAGACCTGTTGTGGGAGGTGAGCTGTGGTCGGGTAATTGAGCTGTGGATACAGGAAATCACGCTTTGCTCCTGACTGTATGCCGTCAGGAAGTGGGACACTTTTATGATTGAGTACCTCAATAAATCCTGCACATAGCTGGACAGACTTGGAAAGAAGCAGCACTCACTCATTTTAGCAGACAGAGGAGGACATTTGGGTATTACATGTGTTGCTGAGTGACTTTGTTTTGCCTCACTCTATCATCCTCTCAAAGTGACCTGAAGTTATGATCTGGTACGTTGTTCACATTCACCAGGAGAAGGGCGTGGGTCTAGCTGTAAGCATCAAGCCAGCTTCAGATCCGTCCAGATTGTCTGATGCTGTTGTCTTTCTCAAAGTTTAATGCAGCAGCTAACTACAAGCTATGTATTCAAAAGCAAGTTCACAAAATAATATGCTGACAATCTTGAAAACAATACAGATTCTGCTGGGTGTTCCACTCACAGTTCACCTGACTACATTGTCTCAAGAGTTTAAGTGAATTTTGAATTGATTTTGCCTACTTTTTACAGAATCAAAGAACAAACTCATTTTTTTTTTCTGATTTTATCATGGCTATTGTCTCCCACAGCAGGGTTTTCTTCCAAATTACAAGTGCCTGTGTTTTGATAATGTAGTTCCTGTGCTTTCAGGTAAAAAATATCAGCAAGTGCTTCATGAATTTTGTTTGCTCTGCAGTGATGGCTAAGGATTAAACATAAAATTGAAAGTTGAGCACATAGAATACTAAAAGTTTCTACATGTAATTCAGGAAGAGACGCTTAGCTTATAACAATGTCACATATACATATATGATACAAGGTGTGGCATTATATATTATGATTACACATAATGTTACTTATGCCTTATAAGGAAAAATGTTTATTTGGTTATGAAATGTTCATAAACACTGATATGTGCAATGAATTTCATGTAACTTGATGATAATGAGTATTACATGATTAATATAGATAATGTTGGTAATAAAATCATGATCTTTTTTTTTTTTTTTTTTTTTTTGGTACTGAGTATAGAACTCGGGTCCTTGTGCTTGAGTGGCAGGCAATGGAACCACTGAGCTAAATCCCCGACCCCAACAAAATCATGATCTTATGTTATTTTGAAGACTCTCTAAAGGTTTATTAATTGAAATATAAATATTACATAGATTAACTATGACAGAAAACTAATTGGCATATTTTACCATCTCATTAACTTGATATATTAAACTTCTTTCACAAATATTATATAAAATGGCAGTATATTTTCTTTAACATTTACATTATGAACTTCAATTCAAAATTATTAACTCGACATTTGAAAACTTCATTTGTTTATCACAAAAGAGATAAATATATATTGTTAATATTGCTATATTGTCATAGTAGATTATGATAAGGTATATTAAAGAGAATATGCATTCATTGGGCCATTGAGGCTTAAATGTATGAGACTGGCTTTCATGATGCAAGATTTAGACATTTGAGGACAAAAAGTTACATGTACATTAAGTTTTGAGAATTTGAATGTAATTTCCTCTGTTAAACCCCATTATAGTCCGGGGATTTAGCTCAGTGGTTCTAGTGCCTGCTTCGCAAGCACAAAGACCCGAGTTTGATCTCAGGTACCAAAAAAAAAAAAAAAAAACCACACACACACAAAAAAAAAACACCACAAAAAAAACATTATATTTGCATTTGTCAGGCTATTCTTTTTGCAGAATGGAGTATTTACCAACCTTTAAGAAAATAATACACAATAAGTTTTGGAAAAAGATGGAAGTTGAAATGTTTACTGATTGAAAGGAACTTTTAAATATATGGAACAAGTTAACTGTGAAAAATAATAGTTTCCCTTAAGGATCAGAAGGGAAACTAATCAGAAGTCAAAGCAATGCATCCTATTAGGGAAATTGGTAAAATATTACAAGTATGAAATATTAAAATATAAAAACTATGGAACCATGTTGTATTCCTAACTCAACAGCCAGGATAATAAAAATATAGTGTAAAAATATGATTGTTACATTGGTTAATAGAATTTGATGAGAAGAGATTAAAGAGACTATGAGATGAGAAATAGAAGATTTTGTTGTTATTTTCTAAGAATTTTTTTTAACCTTCTTAACTTTTACCAACTACCTGCCTCATCCAATTTATTATTTTATCACTTGTCATCACTATTCCTTAAAAAAATACCTGTGGGGGTCGGGGATGTAGCTCAGTGGTTCGGTGGCCTCCCTTGCAAGCGCAAGGACCCGAGTTCGATCCCTGGTACCAAAAATAAATAAATAAAAAAATAAAAAAACAAACAAACAAACAAAAAACCCGGTGACTTTCATTTCAAATCTAGAGAATCTATGCATTCTGAGTTGTGGAGGAATAGCAAGTGGGTATGCGGGTCCCTGCTGCACCTGAAAATAATTTTTTTGTTCTCAATGTTCACAGTCCTTTGCTTCATCTTGCTTGCCCCTATGAGACTGAAAAGATATCTTCTTAGTACCACCCTCTGGTTATATATTTCTACTGTGTTCTCCAGAATACATGCCTGAAAGGAGTAAAAGCCTATATAATCTTTATTTATTTTGTTTTAATATTTTTGCCCAAATAGGATGCTAAGGATACAAATTTTTGATAACCTCAGAGCATTAAAACCACCCTATCCTTCTGTCTTTCTAACTTTCTGCTTTAAATTTTTTCTTAGTATATCAAGTCCAAAATATTGTTAAAAAAAATCTTTATCTTTTAAGGTAATCAAAACTTTTTCCTGCACTGGATTTCAAAGCCGCTTAAAATTATAAATTGCTTTACAAGGAAAATCAGAAAATATCATCTATATCTTGCCATTTCTCTAAATTACTGGATTAGATTTATCATTTTTGGAGGGTTTCTATATATAAGTTTGTTTTTTGTAAACAGGGAAAATTTACCTGAATGTTTTCCTATTAAAATTGTTTTTCTTTTTTTCCAATCTATTTTTTAAACCTGATTGCCCTGGCTAGAATGTCCAGTAGTATAAAAGAATAGAAACAGAGAGAGAGGACATCTTTTCTCTTGTTCCAGATCTTAAGGAAACAGCTTTCAAATTGTTATATTCAATACATGTTTTATCAGTGGGTTTGTTGCATATGCCATTTATTCTGTTGAGATAAATTCATTCTGTACCAAGTCTGTAGGAATTTTTATAATTATGGAATATTGGATTCTGTTGGGAAACTTTTCTGCATCTTTTGAATTAGAACAGAGAATGAAAATACAACAATTTATATAACAAACTTTATTGATCTCTATTCTTGAGGCCATCCTTGTATCCTTGAGATAGAACCGTCTTGGCTGTTACAGAGGACAAAACTGAGAGTTGTTGCGCTAGGTGACCTGTGGTGGTGTCATGAACAGGAAGAACTAAGTAAGAAGAGCAACTTAGGACTGAAAGAGCCACAACAGTATTTTGAACAGGACTCAAGTGATGAATCAGAAGCAGCTGTGTTCATAACTCTAGCAACACCTGATCAGGAGGAAGAAACCCGGGAATTATGGGGCCATCAGTAATTATTAACCTCTTCAGAATGAGGCCTAAGAATAGTAAAAAAAAAAAGAAAAATGAAGAACTATTTGGTCTGCAATTAATGTTTCAATAATAGACACATATCAACAATGGACAGAAGAAATTGAGCTAGGAGAAACCAAGAAGTCACGTGGAGTGATAGACAGAGACAGACACAGACTGGGAGCGAAGAAAACTCAGAAAAGAATGGTGATCACATGACAGGTAAGCAGTGTGGCAGAGCTAAAGTTCCAACAGCAACTCGTTATGGCTTGGATATCTGTTCCTCAAAAACTTACAGTGAGATCTTACTGACGGTACAACAGAACTGGGAGGGGGACTATTAAGAGGTGAAGAAACACGAAGGCCTCGTGCCAGGAGTGTTTCAAATGATCTTTTAAAAAGCTAATGGGATCTTTCACTCTTCTGGGATGTAGGAGCACTGTTACTTTCCTCCAGAGGATCCAGCCTTCCTAGCACCATCTTGAAACCAGAGACTGGACCTTTAGCTGACGTGACCATTTATCCTAGATCAACTTCACAGGGTTAAACCAACTCAGAGTCAATCTCTATGATTGTTTGTAGAATCGACTGGCACATAGGCCAGAAAGATCAGGGGAGAAGAAGGTCCCTAATTGTGGGTGGTCCTATCCGACTGCCTTATAGCCTGGACGGAATAAAGTGAAAAGAAGGAGAAAGTTGCACGAAGTGAAAAGCTCCATTCAGCTTGACTGGGTGCACCCCTCGGTGCTGTTCACGCGTGGCCATCAGACTCTGGTGTCTTCAGCTCCCCAGCGCAGGATCACACCACTGACTCTCCAGGGGGCTTCCCGTCCTTCCAACCGGAACTGACGCAGCGTCACTGATGCTTCTTATTCCACCTCCTACGCTGTGTCAGACCCCCGTGCCACGCTTTGCATAGCCCATTCCTGCCTGTCCCACTGAGGACATTTTATCACTTTAATTTCTACCTTGGAGTCTTTGTCCTATCTTCTTAGGCCACAAGAGGCACAGTTTGAAATAAACACTCTTGAAGGTACTTTCAACAGGTTGGGTGTATGAGCAAACACATAAACATGCCAGCCTTCTAACCTTGAGGCTGATGATATGAAGAACATTTCTTAAGCTTTCATCACTCCCGAAATCCTCAGTGGTGCCTGCTTCCAACTGACACTATTTGCATTATTTAAGCTACAACCTCAATGTTTTACCAAATGCGTGATTTGTTCCCAGTTTTGTTTTGTTTTTTTTTGTCTGTGACAGATTGTTTTGATAATTTTTGCTTAAAAAGAGCTTCATGAAAATCAATTATTTATGTAATTTGAAAGATGTTCTCTACAAATCACTAGCAAATGAGAGAGAGGAAAACAGTGAATTGCGGTTGGAGACTCCCACTGTACACGTCTCACCTGAGCAACAAACAGCACTATCACCAGGCTGCTATGAAGTGATCACATGTGATTCTTTTATAACACACTGAGAAGAAAGTGGTCTGATGGGCTCCTGCAGTGTTCCTGTCAAATATGCATGAATTATATCCAATCAGGGGAGTGTAAGAAAATCCTCAAATGCAGAGAAACCTGAATAATGCCCTGTGCTCTTTTATGTGTCTGCTCTGAAAATGTCAAGGTGAAGATATGCAAAGAAAGATTGAGGGAACTTTTCAAATTAAATGACACTACAACAATATGACAAGTGCAATGTCTGCTCTATGTTAGGTACTTAAACAGTTGCAAGGAAATTGTAGAATAATTAAAAAAATCTAAATAAGGATATGTGTTAACTACTAGCCAAAATAACAGTAGATTAGTCAAAAGGCAGTCAGTCCTTTGGCACATGAATTCATCGTGCAAACATAAGGAGAATCTTCCAACTCAGTCCTACATGCCACATACACATTCCTTGTTGCACGCATCACGTATTTTGGTTTTGCTTCAGTATTATCATGACAAAAAAGTATATATTAACAGTTATTAAATGTAATAAAAGCCCTACGTATCTCTCCTTAACTTATGTGTCTCTCTCTGATTATAACAGGATGTATTTATCATAACTGATATCAATCACTCGTTAAATGATATCTTTATTTCAATATGTAAATATTCTTTTTTGTTGTTGTTGCCATGGATTGAACTCTGGACCTTGCACTCCTGAGGCAGGTGGCAAAACCACTGAGCTAAATCCCTGACCCTCAAAATATAAATATCCTTAATGGATAGTAATAAGATACAAATGATACTAATGACAAAACTTCATGAGAAATTAACTAAAAAAATACATATTATGTAAAATGCCTTGGTCAGTGTCCTTTATTTTCATAAGTTCAGTAAGCATATGTCAGTGCCTTTGCCAGTCCAGAGATAAAGTCACAAGAAAAATTCTTCTTATTCAAATGGTCAACCAAAAATATGGAGTGAGAAAAAATTAGAGTAAAAGAAAAATCTCATAGAGCTAAGACGCAGTCTGAATAAACTGACTTTCAGGATTCACTAACACCTGGGGAAAACAATGTAAGAAAATAATTTACCTTCACAGAAAAGAAGGAATTATAAACTGCAGTGGGGTTCAGTAGAAAATGAAAACAAAATTGGAGACTTAAAAGAAATCATGTAAATTACTACTCATTTTGCTTTGTTTTTATGAATCCTCACCCTCTTGATGAAAATTAAATTCAAAACTTCCTTCTTAGTCTCATCTTTCTGGTTTTCATCTGACATCTCATTTGTTCTTTCCCTTGCCAATTCCTGGATTGTTTTAATTTCTTCTAAATCTATATTTTTCTGCTAAATACACCATCAATTTTTGAGATAGATATTTATATGACAAAAATGTCTGTCTCCATTTGTACTGTTCTCTAGCTCAAGTGACAATACCCAAACTAGGCCAGAGTGTTCCCTCATTCGGACTACAAGAGTAACCTCGTAGGTGTTCTTGTCATATCCAGTCTGGATCCTTTTTATTCTATTCACTGCAGGCCAAGCAGAGTGATGTTTTTACAATAGGAGTCTTTTTTTTATGATTTTTGTTTATGGTTCAAAGCTATTCAAGACCTTCTTAATTCAGTTGGCATAAAATACTAAGTCTTTACCATTATTGTACAGATGGTTACCTTTCTTACACATAACCTAGGTGACAAAGTTTCATATGGGGGATATATAGGTAAGAAATGCTCCTGAAATCCACTCTCAAAAAAGCAAAAAGAAAAAGCAAAACAGGACAGAACAAGAAAGAGAGCTTTGAGGAAAGACATAGAACATCCAGGCTGATTCCCTTGGAAGCTCTGGAACTGAAGAAATTATGAGCTGGACTCCCTTGTTATGACTGACGTGAATACTAACTGCTAGAGAAAGTGTTTTTTTTTAATGTGGGCTATGGGTGGTATAATTTTATATCCATTATGATGTGCTCCTTCATTCTGGACCCAGATTCTCACATATATTCATAGAGAAGGCCTCCAAAGATTCTGTTGGCTTACCTCTCTACTACAAATTTGGTAAAGGAAAATGGTAAGAATTATAGCCCTGGTAGCAGTAGCCAATTTTATCATCACTGTAATAATGCTTCTTTTCCACTCTAAATTCCTGTCATCTTCAGATGTTTTCCTGAACTAACTCAGCGTTCCTAGTTTTTGCACAATTCCTCATCCTGGAAGAATCTGTTTGTACTAAACATGCCTGTGTTATGCATCATTCTTCTCCCTTTACCATGATAATTGAACAGGAGAAAGAGAAGTCTAAAAGGATCATCTGAATATTAACCAATTTATCTCAGGTTCTATTAAAGACAGGAAATCTATCTGTTCTATTTTATCGGGGGCCATTACCAATGCCAAAAAGATGACTGTCCTTACTACCTACTGTCTCATCAGCAGGTTAGAATGACAGTTTGTCATTCAAGGGGATTCTTACTTTTTTATTCAGCAAGAGTGCACAATTTGTGTTCAAGTCCTATATCTGTGCAGGTAAAAGCTAGAGCTATCAGGACTGGAAGGAAAAAGTTTCCCTTGAATTGTGAGAAGTATTCATAAATGTAGCTACCCTTCATTACGTTCTAGTCATCCCAAGTCTTTGTGTTCTTTCCACTGGGAACACAGAGCCATAAAAGATATTTATTCAATCAATATACTGCATCCTGGGTCATGGAACACTATTTTCAGAAAGTATTGGTTTCAACTTGACACTTGTCTTAGGCAGGACCTTGCAACGCTCCTATCAGGCTCACAGCTTTTACACAGCTCAGTCTGTGATCAGGCGCCCAGTGCCTCTTCTCCTTTGCTGCCACCTGGCACTTCTTTAATAGCCTAACAGTGTTCTCATGCTGCTGACCAGCAACTCTTCAAATCCTCAGAAGGTTATACTTTGCTAAGGCCTTACAGAGAAAAGCTGCAACCCTCTAGTGCGAATGCGTGGTCATTAAGGTAACAATAAACTGGCCTGTCACAGTGGTAGTGCCTCAGTGCAGCTAACTTATCAACAAGGGCGCAGATGCTTTACTAAATCACTGTGTTTTGTGGGCACAGCTTTCTCCATGATCGTTGGGATACTGGACAACAGGCGATGGTGGTGGCTGCAGGAGTGCTGTGTGGGCGTCTGAGCTACCCGGCAAAGGTCTCCAACTCATATTTGTCACCGGGACCACTATGCCCATCAGTCTGATGCACCAGCTGTCAGACGAATAATGTAACTGAAGGGATCGTTTGTTCCACTTGATTGTTTTAGTGCCTCGGCCATGTGGGTGATAGAAGGAAGAGTGTGTTAATACATGGTGCCGACATCTACGAAGTTTTTCCTTATTCTCGTGTGCTCATCCACTTAGCTCTGCCCTTTATGCTTATGTGCCTGTCTCTTCTCTTCTAGACCTGTTCCTGTATCCCCTGATCATGCAGACTGGACTCTTTCCCACTGCCCAACAACCTGTCTGTGTGACTATCAAGCTATTTCTTTATCAGCAAGCAGTGGATTTCCAGTTTCAGTGCTTCAAGTTCTGCTCATTTGAAAGATTTTCATTAAGGATCCCTTTCACAGCTGCTCATGGGTACAGCTCAAATAAATCTAATAGGTACTTTCCACTTGCATCCAAATATTGAAGGCACCTGTTTTTTATTTAAAGTCAGGATTTTTCTCCTGAGAAAATACTGTATGATTTTGCTGTGCCCTTTATACAGCATTCCATGTGCATGAGGTCCATCTGTGAGTGAACAAGCAAGGTACAACATTTGTGAGTGTCAAGCAAGTCTGTGTCCCCCTAGTGCCTTCCTGATACTACTAATGCTTGGCTCCTCGTGCACCTCTGCCACTGTATGATAGATTGTTGCTGTGCCTGCCTAGCTCAACTGTTAATCTCAGAGGAAAGAGCTCATGACAAGAGGTTCTTGTCTTTTGGTGTCTTCAGGTCAGAGGTTCACCCTATCTTTACTGGGGCCCATCTGCAAGCTAGGAGTTGTTGGTCAACAGGCATATTATTCTCCACTGCAGATAGCACCACATTGTTACAGAGAAATAGGAGAATGAGCTATGATTTATTCATTTGTCCCAAATTCCATATGTCAGATTTCTCCATGGGTGAAACTGTATAATCCAAATGGCCAGGCCCCTGGCCATACAGCTGCTTTTCTGCAGTCGTTTCCTGCCCTGTGATGTGTTAAAGCTGCTGGCCTTGGAGTCATCTGGTTCACCAACTGGAACATGATCCTAGATGCAGAATGTGCTCTCTGTGTGACTCAGAGAGGCTTACAACACACCGTACTGCTTTCTTCACGAAGGAAGTTATTGAACATATTGCATAATACGCACTATATTCACTGGCAGATCATTCTACCAGAACTAAGTTTTTATTCTTTCCAATTTAAAATTGTTACTGCAGCAACTGCCACGCATATGTGAATATTTCAACTTCACCTTACCCATGATTCTAAGAACTGATCAGATTTTCACTGTTAAATGAGATTCCATCCTGAGGATTAAGGTTTTCATCTTAAGAGAATGTTTCTTGAGCCAGGGATGTAGCTCAGTCATACTGTGCAAGGGCAAGGTCCTGAGCTGGATTCCTGCTACCTCCCCTGCCCCTTTCCTTCCTCCCCTACTGCCCCTTTCTCTTTTTCTCTTTCTTTCTCTGTTCTTCCTTCCTTCCTCCCTTCCTTCCTCTCTCCCCCTTTTTCCCCAAGACAGAAATTTTTCTTCTCTGTTTCATAGATACAAAGGATCTGATTTGACAGCTTCCTTTCATCAGGGACTATGAAAGGCATGAGGGCTGCAAAAGTAGGTAAACTATAATTCCCAGAATTAGATTGCCCCTTCTGCTCGCAGTACAATTTTTTGAGTATAATAATTTACGAAGCAAGTGGTGTGGAAACATTGTGACTCATTACATTAGCAGCTATCGCTACAAACCATAGTTTTTAAACAGAAAGTTTAGAAATATTTCACAATCCATTACCTGACATTCAGTATAAGAATAATTTGTTTTCTTAAAACTGCTTCCTATTAAGAGCAAAGACAAAAAAAATAAATAATGCAAAAATTCTTCCTTTTGAAGGAAAAGCGACAGTCCTTTTCTTCCCTCTTCCTTCCTTCCACTTTTCTTAGAGCTTTAAACTTTTGGGTATCTGCAATCGCAAATATTTCTTCTTTTTTGAAAAGCCAAATTGGCCTTTTGTTATCTTTATGAACCAGAAATACTTTTTCAGACACTCGGGAATCATATCTTTGAAATACAACTGTAAGAGTAAGCAACAATTTCACAAGTTCTATGGCAATGTAGGAGCTTAGCTACTAGACAAATTGTTTCAAGTTGTGCAAAACTATACTGGAATTAAGATATAAGATCATCTATCTCCTGAAAACAGCCACACCATCAACAAAGATGGTCACCCTAATTCTCACCCGATTATTGCTAACGTAAGATTAGCAATGTTTGACAAAGGTGCTTGAAGTCACTTTATCTGATGAAGAGGGAAATGGAAATCCCAGCTGTGAAATGGGTCTCTGTGTTTCCATATAAAGTTGAGATTTCTTTTTCTTTTCTTAGCAGACTATATGTGATCTGCAGAAAATTCTGGCTTAATGCTTACTCTTTGCTACATTTTCAGAGAGGTTTTCTGGGAAGGGAAAAGATTTTTCTCTTTAGTTGTTTTACCCTAGTACTAATTATGCAGTTGGATATCTCTGGCTTTACTTTAGCTCCTTTACTGGATTTCTAGTTTTGACAATGTCATCTATATCAAATAGTTAATTTGCACACAGACTAGAATATCTTCCATATCTCTCACAACACATTTATTGATATAAATGCACATACTGTATATTGACAACAATTTTCACAGTGAAGTTATTTACTTGTCATATTGAAAAACAAATCTAGAAGAGGCTTGCTTCAAAGCTGACGTTAATAGCGAACTGCTTTACACATCTTTTGGGTGTGAAATGGTTGTCAGAGCTTATATCCTAGAAAAATATAAAAATCTCTATTATAAAAAAGGCATAAATCAGTGGTACAAAATAGGCTTTCCCTGGCACAGTACTCCAATTTAATAAAGGCACGAACTTGTAGTAAGTAGTTCTGAGCAGAGCTTGTGTTTGTAGTTTGTTTACCCACAGATAATCTCTCAGACTAAATGATACTGGCTGAAATCCAGTACATGCACTGGAGCTGGAGGGAGAACTCCCTAAAATTTGCTGCTAACTGGATACCTAAATACATTGATTGGATTTCCATGGCTGGGACACATGTCTGACAGCAAGTAAAGGAAGAGAAGTTTATTTGGAAAGAGTTTTTTTTTGTACCAGGGATCGAACTTGGAACCTTGTGCTTGTGAGGTAGGTGACAGAACCACTAAACTAAATCCCTGGCCCTGGAAAGAAGTTGTAATTCATCGTCTGTCAGCTCCATGGTAGAGCATCATGGTCGAAGGGAATGATGGAAAAAAAAACAAAACAAAACTGCCCAAATCATGACAGGCAGGAAGCAGAGATCAAGAAAACACAGAGAGGGAGGGTCCAAGGGCCAGAAATAGTCCCCAGGGTCACACCCCCATGTCCCTCCAAGACACACCCAGGAGTGTGCTTCACCAAATGCTTAGGCATCTGTCAAGCCAAACTCACTGACAATCAAAATTAAATGGTCACAGGGATTAAGCTCATTAGCCCTGCTCTTCTCTAGAAAGTGCAAGGTCCTGAGTTTGATCCCCGGAATCAAAAAGAAGATTCAATGGTAGCTTTGGTTGATGAAGATGTAGTAAGACCTGCCTGCCCCAGCAGTCTTGGAGAATATTCTTTCTTTGTCACTTCTGATAATCTTCACTCAAGCTTTTCTTAGTTTCTCTGACTCCCCAAAACTTCCCAGAGGAATGTCACTGCTTTCCTAGTCTTATCTTCCTGTCTCTTTACCACAAGCTTAACTCCCATTTTTATGCTGCTGACTCCTGAAACTCTACTGTGAGCTGAAATCCCTTTGTGGGACCTTAGAGATTTATGCTCCTTGTTTAATAAATAAACCACTCTCTACTTTTCTCGTATCATGCATTTTCAAGGCAAGCCAAACCCACAAAACAATATGGGAAACTGATACTTGATATTTTCTCAAAATGTCTAGCCTTGTCTTCTATAGATACTTCCCATTCATCGCAAGGCAGATGCTTTTTTTCTCCATTCCCCCTAAATTTAAAATATTCTAAACAGTCTCCTCTACTCTCTGAATTTTAAATGCATTATATTTGTGAGTAAAATGACATTTTAGGGCTTGGCCATAGTATAATGTTTTGCTTCCCAATTCTGCAGTATTACAGAAAACATTTTAGTCCTATGTTTTTTTCTAACTAGGCAATGTGTGTTTCCTTTGAGTTTTTCTAATATGCCTTAAACTTTTTAAGTGCGTATCACAGTAGAAGAAATAGTGATATCTGGCTATTTAATCACACAATTAATATGCCAGAAACTTTTTTAGCTTTACTGTTCAACAACTGATTCATTGGATTGGCAATAATATACAACACTGTATGTGATTTCCTATCCAAAATAATATAAATGATGAATGTAAATTTTCAGTATGGTATTGGGTACAATCTGCTTTGATTTATATTGAGATATTAAACATAAAAAGCATTTTGGGTGAATTAAAGTCATGCATGATGTATTGCATTGTTGTTCTACAATGGAAAATAGGGGCTTACATAATGCAAAATTGGCATTCATCCGGAGTAAGAAGTCTCAGGAAGCAACACAGAGGACCTGACAGAAGCAAATGAAGCAGGTTAGGAAAGTGAATATGGCTCAGCCAAGACAAAGTAAAACGATTCAGCTGTTTGTCACAGAGCAATCACCAGACAAGCTAGCCCAGCGCTTTCCCCAGGCTAGTACTTAATAATGGGTATAGAAATGAACTGATCCAATTTGTGTTCTACATGCAACTGCAACGTGTGTAGGCAGGTGCTATAAAACATCAGCATTAATGAGAAGCCTTAAAACCTGAATTCTCAAGAAGAAGCGAGCTATAAATTTTTCTTTAAGCATCATGATACAGACAAATTTTCTCTCCTAAAATACACATCATGTAACTTTAAATATATAAGATACATATGGGTGTGTTTAATATATATTTATTATATATTAAATATTTTGACTATAGTCAAATAACTGGCACAGAAACAGAAACATATTCATATATGGCTATAGGTTATAAGGACATAGTGAGCCCTACATTTTGGTTTTTAATATCACAAGTATAAAGTTACATAAAGAATGATTCGAAGTGAGTCCTAAGGAATCAATGCATTTTAAAAGTAATCAGGTAGATTAATATGAAAGAATATTGAGAGAGGGAGTTCTCTAGGAATTACGTCAACATAATTTCCTAATCATATTGAGTCTAAGCTAAAAAAAAAAGCAAGTTTTACAAATAATTTAAATTGAATAAAATACCATTAATCACTGACATTTCTAATGCTGTGTATTCACTTAAATAGAATTTAGAAATATTAGTACAAATGCACTCCTAAAAGGAGCTTAAAGTCAAATAAAATATATCAATATGTACCATTGTGCATCCATATCCTGTTTAAGAAGTTGTTGAGTTGTAATTAAGTCAGAGAAATATATAGAATAATTAAACGTGGAGATCTTCATTTCAGCATTTTTAATTTTAATAGTCTTTGTTTCGGAATTACATTGATTTAGTTAGCAAATATTTACTGCTTAGCATTTGTTAAACTTTATTATAATGTTTGTTTATAATTCTAAAAGTCAAACAAGCAAACAAACAAAAAGCAGACAAACATCCCTGAAAGATTCTAGTATAAGAGGAGTAACAGTCGGTGAACATGTTAAATGAGTAAATTATACTTAGGCTGGCAAGTGTTAAGTTCAGTGGAAAATTAGGATAACAATAAAAGATGGCAAAAGAAGAAAGTTTCTGTATACTAGTTAGGGTAAGGTTCTCTCAGAGAAGCTGAATATGAATTTCTTAGGTGGACTTTCAGGTTCAGAAGCAGAAGAATCCCACTGGCCACTGGAAAGATCAGAGGCGAACACATACAAAGTGACGACACATGACCTGGAGAATGGGAGGATACAGTAACAGCTGGAGGTTGAAGACCTTAAAGATCATTGCAGTGTCATTGCTTCTGGTTTTAACTAGAGGTCACAGTCTGTGTTCGAAAGCTGAAGAATCTGGAAACCAATGTCCAGAGGCAATGGTGAAGACAGAATCTTCTCCAAAAAGGAAACACTCCCTCTTTCCCTTTTCATCTCATGCAGGCTATTGATTGGTCCCGCCCACATTTAGGGTGGGTTTCTTCTTCAATTTGCTGCACTATATTTCAGTCATCCAAGGACACACTCAGAATTTTACTAATGTTCTAGGCAGTTCTTACACAAGTCAAGATTTCATATTTCAATTGTGATCAGTTTCCAGTTTAAAGAAAAATGATGTAGACAAGTTTTGGCTATAATAATTTAGAGTGCACTTTGAAGGAGCTGATGAAATTAGCAAGTTGATATGAGATTTTTTTTCCAAAGCAGAGACTAGCATGCTGTAATCAAAGATCTCAATCCTCTTCATTCTGTTCGAATACTTGTAAGAAAATAGCATGGATGGAACTTGGGTCTTATTCAGTTGTGGTGGTTTCTGGCTTGTTGTTTAAACACTTGACGGTATATTGACTTCAATAGAAACTCTTACTAGATTTATTCCACTTGATGATAGTATGATAAGTAGTATGATAAGACAACACACTACTTTGATCAGCAAAATAAAAGATACTAAAGCATAAGTAGAAGTTATAGAACCACCTCAGACAAAAATTATTAGAATTACTCTTTGACACTGTTTCTCTGTTGTCATCAGAGCCTCCCCTTCACAAATACTTCAGAATCCACCCTGAGATTGTTGCTCAGTGAGTCTAAATTGGATTGCTTTAAATGCTTAGAATTTTCTATGGGAGTGTTACAAGAGCCACGTGATCTAAGGAAAATCTCTATGCTTCTCTAGTCTACCTTAGGTATTGTAGAGGCCAATATAATGGCAGATGATGCAAATAGATACCTGTATCGTTGGTTTTCAAACCCTGAATTTGCAAAGGGACACTAAGTATGTACCTTGGGAAATACTAAGACCCAGCTGCTCTGGGGGGGGGTGTAGGTGGCTCTGATTCAAGGCTGAGCTATAAAATTGTCCTAAACTTCATGTTCATGTGCCTACTCTGATTGTTTGGGCAATATTCAAAAGGCTTTAATGAAGTAATATTGGCAAATACTACTTCTGCAATTTTTAATTTAGCCTAAAGGAGTGCAACACAAATGTATGCTTCAGTGGCCTATGGCCTGCCAAGTTCTACATTGAAACTTTTCACATGAGATAGGAAGATTCCATTGTTTTAAGGATTGCACTATAATGGGTTAGGCTTTGTATCAATATTTCTATCATTACAGTCTAACATTGGTACATTCTAACATATTTCATTTGTATCCTTGTGGTAAGTATAAATTCATGTGCAATGAAATACTCAAAACAATTGTAAAGTCAAGGATGAAATTAATATTATCATTTGAAATATCAAAGACAATAACCAGTGATTTTAATTATATTAATATTTCTAATGTGAGCCTGGTAGCATCTGCCTGTAACCCCACCACACTAGGAAGTTGAGGCAGGAGACTCACCATAGTAACTTAGAGAGACCCTGTCTAAAATTAAAAGAAAAAAAAAGTTTGAAGATATAGTGTAAGACCTAAATTACAAGCCCATGCTAAATGACAAAGGGCCTAGGAGACAGTGCTCTAACCCCCTCCCATTGTAGCCATAGCCCCGACCTTTGTTCTAACCCTGGCTTAGGAATGTAAGGCAATCTTGTACTGTTTGAAGTCCAGATCTGAATTAACGTGTAAATTAGTGGTTCTAGACATACAGACCCCAAGTTAATTGTCGAACTGTTTGCTCTTCTGGAATGTCTTGGTGACCTTTGAAACATCCTATAGGTGGTATCTGTTACTCATCAATATGTGACTGCCGAGTACCTGGCTGCTGACCACCAGCTCAAATCAGCAGACCTTTGTCCCCTGCCTGCAAGCCTAAAATGTTAACCCCCACTTTTTACCCCCCTATAAAAAGGACCTCAGTCCCTGAGCTGTCGCCTGTCGAGCCAGCTACTTGGTTCATAGAGTGCTGTCTCGCCAGACTAATAAAGATCTGTTTACCATCTATAATGGTGTGTTCCTTCCTGGTGTGTTCCTTCCTGGGTTTCTTGATCCTCCATCGAGCTCCCGGAGCCTCGCTGAGCTATAGGTCCCAGCATTGTGGAGGCTCTTGGAAGTAAGGTTCTGTCTGGGTCTTGCCTCCGGAGCCATCGTTGGGTTATAGGACTCAGCATCGTGGAGCCCTTTTGGCTATTCACGTTCCGTGGAGTGAGACTTTGAGTCTTACAATAGCTAAGTGCAAATCCCCTTATTGAAATCCCCAGTAAAAAGTCTGTAATTTGGGGGAATTCTATGACAATACATTTGAATTATCGTATTGACAAACATTGAATTTTAAAATACTAATACTAGTTCTTTACCATCCCACAGTAATTCCTTTATCATCAAAGCAAATTGCCATGGTATCTTTGCTAAATCAACTTAGTAAAAATTACTGAAAAAATATCCATAGAACACATTATTCTGAGTATACCTTTATAAGACTCAGTCCCTTTGGGGTGGTGTATTTAAAAATTTACCAGAGAGGATTTAAATAAAATCAACCAAACTAGATTTTACCAGATGTTAAGTAGGATAAAACATGCTGACTAGAAAAGTGAGAGAAATCATAAATTAACTCAATTAAATATTTTCCCTTTCCCTATTTCTCATTGCCTTTGATGTGATAAAACACCAGAGAGCAGTTAGTTTTCAGACTAATTCTCACACTACACTGCTCCATTATGGATTATGGAGGCTTCACTTTGTGAAATGAAGTATGGTGACATGAGTGCTGTTTTGGAAGCAAAAACGTTCATGCAACTGAGAAAGTACACGGCCAGCTCTTAGTTTTGTCATTCATAGAATGTTGAGAATAGTAGAGATGATCCCATGTTCTGCAATAGTACAATTTATACAAGTGTAAGAGAGAGGGGCAGGGGAAGGTTTAATTTGGAAATCAAAATGGAATGTTAATTCCAGGGAATTCAGTAAATTAATCATGTTTTCAACAAGTTCATGCATTTTCTACCTTGTTTGCACATTTCATTTTCAAATATCTTCCCTTGATGTGTGTAGTTAGTCTTCTAAAGTGACTGGATCATTCAAGGCGAGGGAAACTTTGCTTCAGGCTATTAGCAGCCCAGGTCACTTGAATTTACACCAAAAAGGCTTTTCAAAGAGAAAACACTTTCATCCCTTAATGTGTAGCCCAAGAGAAAAAAAAAATATACCTCCACTGGGAAACACCTTCTTGTTATGGCAACTTGGCAACTTGCATCTGCTTTTCAAATGAACATAAAGAAAGATATGTATATGACAGTTTAAAAACCCAGTATTAAAACTTTCTCCTCCTATGCTGTATAGATAAGGCATTCTGGCTTTGTTAAAGGTTATTGAAAGCCATTAGCTCTCTCACTTGTGCGGGCCAGGTGACAATGCAATGCTTTAGGGCACCCATTTCTAAGACCCATATGTAGATTCCTGACTATGCAAGGGAAAATTCCGAGAAAGCTCTCTCTGCTCATTGTTATGTAACTGCTTTCTTCTCTAAGAAACACTACCTCAAATAACAAGTTTGACATGTTCCCCACGGAAAAGCTAAAAACAGCTGCAAACATTCTAAGAACAAACAAATATCAAGTCACAATTTAAATTGTCATTGACATGCAACCCTAGATAAAAAGACATGCATAAGACATCTTACCTGTTCTCAGATATTTATTTTGAATTCTCCAGATAATCATACCAGTACTTCAACTGATCATCTAAAACACATTTTTAATCAGTCTGTGACTGTTTTTAATTTTTAAAAAAATCACATGATTTTGAACAAATAGCAAACAAAAAGAAAAAAAAATAGGATATAACTTTCTGGAAGAGTGAGAAGAATTCATGTAGGAAATATTCCAATTTTAGTGGAGCAAGAGAAATGAATGCAATCACCAATAAAAATACCAAAGCGAGTTGAGACATTCAGAGGGGAAGAAGACAACATACACACTGAAAAGGCACAGAGGTATAAATCATATTTTTATGATAGAAGTAATATTAGGTTTGGAGCTGAATAGGAAGCAAAGGGCCTGAATAACGTATTATTAGTGGAACACGACAGCTTTTCTAGCAGTGATGTACAAAAAGTAGATTTGGTGAGATATTATTTGAACACTGGGAATTTCAAAATCATGTGAAAACTTACTATAGAAGAACAAATTTCCACATCCTTTCTTGGTGAAATCATTGAGTTGTAGGGCTCAGGAAACTGACTCGGTTTTAGGCATCAGGAAAAAAAAATACTCAAGAAAGAAAGGCAACTGGTCAATACATATATTCACAAAAAGTGTTATCCAGTCATGAAAAAAGGAATGAAATCCTGTATTTTCCAGAAATATGGATGGAACTGAAAGGCATCATGTTAAGCTAAATTTGCCAGATACAGAAAGATAAATATTGCATATTTTCTCTCATATGTAAAAACTTTTTAAGTAAAAAGTTTAACTGAAAGTAAAGGACAGATCGCTAGGGACTGAGAAGAGTAGCAGAGAGGTAGGTCATGAAAAAAGGAATGAAATCCTGTATTTTCCAGAAATATGGATGGAACTGAAAGGCATCATGTTAAGCTAAATTTGCCAGATACAGAAAGATAAATATTGCATATTTTCTCTCATATGTAAAAACTTTTTAAGTAAAAAGTTTAACTGAAAGTAAAGGACAGATCGCTAGGGACTGAGAAGAGTAGCAGAGAGGTAGAGACGGGAGGCGGAAAGAGGGTCGAAGAAGGATGAACGGACATGACCAACACATGTGCATGCAGGAAATATCACATTGGATCCCACTAATTTGTGCAACTAGCATATGTTAATTAGTCAATTATTTATTTATTTTTGGTACCGGGGATCGAACTCAGGCCCTTGCGCTTGCAAGGCAGGCAGTGTAACCACTGAGCCAAATCCCCAGTCCTAGCATATGCTAATTATTAGAAAAAATACTCAGAAGAAAAAGAAGAGTTTCCATATATAGCATTGCAAGAGGTGAGACTGAAGCCTCCTATATAGTCTTCCCTATGCACAGGCGCACACTGCTGTAAGACTCAGAGATCTGACTGATGTGGGCAGGTTATTATAGTGGCAGTCTGACTTCAGAGTCTGGAAGATGTTCACATAATTGTGGAAGAAACCCTACCATGGGGCAGGTCAAAGGGCATTACGTGGTCAACAACCAGCATGCACAGGGCAAAGTGGTACCACAAAGCATGTCCTAATGAAAGGTGCCACGTGGTATTGCAAAGCTACACTCAAAAGGTAGCATTATTTGTGTTCAATTTAAAACATCGTGAATCATGTAGAAGAGTATCTATTAAAAGAGTGCTTCCTTTCTTAAGTGAAACTGGGCTTCAAAAGCACATCAAATGTTGAAGTACAAGTGCTTTAAAACAATGCTCTATTCCTTTGCACTACATTCATCCAAAAATTTATTATCCATCAAAGACCTATATATTTGTTAATTTGGAGCTAACTTAATGTGCAGATACCGGTACATTTTTCTTAATTTACAAATGGGTTTTAAACATTACTGAGTAATTGTCATTTACTTTATAGTAGCTATAGTTCGGAAAGGGCTATAGATAGTCTATGATGTTTCAAGATCATCTCCCTACAAAAATACCAGTTATTAGGAAAATATAAGACTCCTCATTTGAATAGTCTAACTACTAAATTTAAGCACTATAATGTATAAGCACATTTACTGTAAAAATTGAAATTTTAAAAACATCGGTAATAGGTGGTGAAAAATTCAGTTTGTAAATCCTCTCTCTCTCTCTTTCTTTCTCTCCTTCCTTCTCTCTTTCTCAGTGTGTGTGTGTGTGTGTGTGTGTGTGTGTGTGTGTGTGTGTGTATGAGTGATTGTCTTTTCTCCCTTATCCCCCTTGGATGCAAAATAATCTTTTTATTTGATTTGTATTTTTACATTTGCAAGCTATTTGCAAATTTGCTGACATCAAATTCTATCCTAACAAAATGTAACCCTAGTTCTTCCTTCTCCAAATATGTTATACAACTACAGTGTCTTCCAAATTAATTTCTTTAAAATGCACATAAGGGACCTTGAAGAAAAATGTAGGATTTTTATCATTTTCATACTATTAGTCATACAGAAGGGATTTCAGAATGGAAAATAAAAAACATAAAGCTAATTTTTAAAATAAAGTTGTGCAACTAACAGCATCTTTAGAATTCAAAACACATTTGTGTGCTACCAAAAGGCCCAATCAGCAGAGCCAGATCTACAGAAGGCTTTTGAGTATGCGTCTCTAACAGGCTAGAATTTTAGAAGTATTAACAATTACACTAACAAAAAAAAGTCAAGGCAATGACAGGAAAAACCAACAGCCAACTACCAAAAGGCACTCACTGATATGCATTGGAGGCCAGCAGGAAAATCACTCTGCTACAAAAGGAGTCAAAAATCAATAAGTGAAAGAGACAAGCCCACAAGCCTGAAGTAGAATGAGGAATTGTCCTTAGGGCAGTGAAGAAGAGGGCTGGGATATGATGACCACAAGCTGATGAGGAGAGCCACTTTCTCCCCAAGTTCTGCAAAACCGAACATGTCAATACAGTTAAGTCAAAGTAACACTAGGCCAACCATTAATTAATATAGAGAGACTCCGCTCTCGGCCTTTATGTGAACATATTTCTGAAAGAACACTAAAAAGCACAGTCAAGCAATTTCCCAGTAAACACTCTGGAGCTCTGACATAGAGCAAGAAACCACTGGAACATTTTTTCCATAAACTTAAACACAATTTTCACTGGATTAGGAAGATTCTTATGTGCAAAAGGCAAAATAGCTTTTTTTATAGAACAGAAGTAGGGGAGCAAAATTGGAGAAAAGGAAGAACTAAAAATGAATTTTAAAGGAAACATAAAAAATGCCAATGTTGAAAAGACTGCCAAGATACAAAGACATAAGGACAGGTTAAACACTTATATATACTTAATATATGCAAACAAATTCCACTTCCAAAGAAAATAAAGAAAAATTTAAACATATACCTTAGGCTTCTGTGGGATTTCTTCCAAGATAAACTTTTTATTTAAATAATTTGAAAGAAAAATAAAACTGATATTTTTATACAAAAGTGAGCATATTGATAACTCAATCCAAATATCATTGAAGTGAAAAATAATTGTAATTAAGAATTTCAACAGAACCAATATTCGCTAATGGATCTATTTTGTGCATTACACAGACTATAATAATTCATATTATCCACTGATTTGTTCTATCAATGCAAGGAGGTTCAATGTTAAATAAATAGATAACAATTACAAATTAGTTATCCAGAGCTATACAACCAGCATAACATATATAAGAATTGTAGAGGCCTATAAAGTATATTAGGGGAATTAACAAGCCAGGATTTCAAATGAGAGGAATAGTTGAGCTGCTTAATTATTTGGCACTGAAACCCTAAGTATGTATCTGCAGACAAACGCTGACTCCCATTTGCACAAGAATAAATTTTAAGTTGGTTTAACTCTTTCAAAACAAATCTATCTATCCACTAGTTGAAATTTTGACATACCTCAGCCTGGAAAGAATGGAAGTTTTTCCTCATAGGCAACTTCAGATTCTGCCTTACTACTTAGCAACATTCAACTGGCTACTTACATTTATCATTATTATAATTATATCCTTATTAATAAATATATACATGCAAAAATGCATACAACTAATGATATTTTGAAAACACGAATTTTAATTTTTTATAAAGAAAATATATTAGAGATGTCTAAGTTTATTACCAATCTAGGTGCCTTAAAAGAAAGACTTAGATACAGGACTATGTTAAAATTCAAACAAACAGTCAAAAAGGCAAACAAATTGGAAAACTATTTTCCAAACATAAAACAAAGTTCCAACATCCCCAGTTTGTAAAATGCCTACAGAATGAATTCATACTAAATTGCCTTAAATGAACATAAAAGAAATACATGGTTAAGCAGAACTTTTTATGGAATTTCGTAGTGATAACATTTAAGCATGTGAAAGATACTCACTTTCCTTCAAAGCAGATGTGCAGTACAAACAAATTGGAGAATATAATATTTTGCTATAGTTTGACATTGATGCAAAGTGTTTATACCATAATTTCTTGGACACTTAAGAATACCTCTTAAATTGAACGTCATTTTCTCAGGCTTTATAAAATGTGATTTCATTTTAGGAAAAAGAATGTAAAAGTCCTGTGGTTCGATATTTTTTCTCTAGAAATTCTAGTAGACGTGACATAGAGTAAACAGAGTACATCAAATGATATTATGCATAAGCACAGTGATGTTCAGAGTAAATGACTTCATATAAACTAAATGCATCTGAGTTCAGTACTTTCCACACAAATTATAGCACACCTGTAAGATGGAATAATGTTTCCCTAAAAATGAGATTTTTACATGAAAAGATAAGGAAAAATGCTAAGATGTATATGATATGATAACTAGTTTTGTAACCAAAGTGCAGCATTTATATAGCATTTAAATTTGGATGCCTACATTCACTAGAAAGAGACAAAAAATTACTAAGTGGTTTCTACATAACATTCGATGAATATGTTGGGGAGTATGTTCACTGAATAACTATGTGCACACATGGGATTTTTGATTTTTTAAAATATTTTAGGAACTGAAAAGCTAAATAAAATTATATTGGGCAAAATAAAGTTCAATGAACTAGATTTAAAATTTCTGAAATATTATAGCTTAAATATCATTTACTGATTAAGAGACCAATTCCTAGACGACTTTATTCTCACAGTACATTGTTTGTGACATATTTACGGAAATTTTTAAAAATTACTTTGAAGAATTACATTGTATGCTATTGTTTGTGTAACAATTTTCTGGCCAAGCTTCACTTTAATTTTCACCTGTGAGCCCATTTAAGTAAAGACTTGAACTATAGATGGTGCAGTGAAGTATTTAGCTATCCCTCTGAATCATATAATTCTTACCAACTTATTAAGGCAGTATGGTGCCTCATGAACAATACTAGGGGTATTTAGGAAGTTTCCTATTTCACTTACCATGCATAATTGAACAGTAATAAAATATTAATTATAAAACTCTTCTCCATTGGGTGTATACCTGTGCATATATTTAATTTTTTATTAAGAGACTTAAAGACTCTTCTAAGTTCTATCAAGATGTTCATTCACAAATTTAATATGTATTAGGCATATTCCAGTTTAATGTTTACTATAAACATCACTCTCCCATTATGCTCATGAGCTTATTATGGGAAAGCCCACAACATTTTCGCTGCTATGGCCCTGCAATATAGCAGAATAAATGACAATAGTACTATACTGAATAAATAAATTGATATAAAATGTTCTCATAAAAATGCAAATTAATGAGTGATGAATATTAGAAATCAATCATATTGGACGTGCTCTTCCTGACTGTTATTGTCCCTTATAATTTTCCTCTAGGATCATTCTTACTTTTTGTGTCATATAAATTACAAAGAGCCTAGGCCAAAATGCTTGTCTGACATCTATTATCCAATATGAGGAGGCCTCAAAGCCATGTATTTTTCAATGGCTTTATAATTGCAGACATTTCATGATTTAGTTCAAAGTAGAAGCAGCCTTCTCGTGGATACAAAGGTCTTACTATTGCCATGGTTCAACAGCTCCCAACAACAGAAACCCTTTACACAAACAAATGTTTTTCTTTTTCAGTCAA
>NW_022900913.1:14185617-14235128 GCF_012274545.1 Fukomys damarensis
AAAATAAAGTTTCACATTAGTAAAAGTCATGTATATTTCACATTTTAGATTTCCATTATGTTGTTTCAAAAAAAATTACTCTTGGCCTCTATATTTTTTATGTGTCGAAGTTAGCTGCTTCCGTTGCGGTCTGCACAGCATCATGCCGTCTTACACAACAGTATTATTTTCTGTGATGTGCCGTTGAATCAGCTCTCCAAAGGAAGGAACACTCTTGTACTGTTTGCCAAGCTTTTTGGCATAAATACACTTCTGAATCGATTTGCAGCTTTCAGTGTGGTGTCATCAAACTCAGAATTCAGAAGAAATGAACATCGTGAAATCAATGCAGATAATAGTAGGTGACTCTCAAACACATGCGTGGTCTTCTTAATACCCAAGAATGACCTGGTATGACTTTATGCTGTAGTGACTTAATAGTTTATTTAGTCCAAGGCCCATATGCCCTAATGGGGCAATATGAAGGAGATAACATTTGAGGCATATTTCTTAAATTTCCAAAATGAGGAAGTGGGAAAGTAAGAACATTATGCCATCAACAAGGGTTCAATATGGGTGTGGTGTACTCAATTTTAAAGGTTTCACAAGATTCCTGATTTCATTCAATACACCTGTGTTGGTAAGCTTTCTGTCATGATGACAAAATACCTGAGAGAAATTTTGGCTCAAGGTTTTAGAATTTTGAGTCTGTAGTCAGTTCTTTCAATGCACATGAAAGCTGCTAAGCACAAGGAACCAAGAAGCAGAAAGAGAGATAAAGAACCTAACAAAAAATAGAACCAGAGACAAGATGCAATCTCGTCACCCGTCATTGTATTGACTGCTGATGCTGCCAAAGCCTCAATGGTCCAGTCATTTCCTCAAGTCTAATTAGCTGTCAGCCAAGACCCCAGAACATGTCCTTAGCATTTCATTCCAGATCCAAGCCACATGTATTCTAGGTCACACTGTGAAGACGCCTTGATGATGAAAAGATCAATTCATCTCCCAGATCAGGTGAAATTGGGAGATTATCCTGTATTATCTAGATAGCTCCAAATAAATCATAGGATCCTGTTACAGCAGAAAAGGAAAACAGAAGACTTATTCAGAAAAGCCCGAATCACTGATGCTGGAGTTATTAAATACAAAACTGTGGGATGCGTCTGATCCCTGGTACCTAAATAAATAAATAAATAAATAAATAAATAAATAAATAAGTAGTGGGATGATAAGTAGGTGATTAAACTAAGTTTGTGGTCATTTGTATATCATTTGTAGAAAAGCCATACAGTGGATGTAGAGAAATAATGGTTCACGTAATGCCTTTGAAAGTGTTGTAGTGATGTACTAAAGAAACTGAAAAATACGTAGATGAATTTTGCTATTTCTGGCAATCGAACTTTGCAGTTGCAGGACAAACAGCTGAAGGCAAAAGAACATTCCCTTTCTTCCTGGGAAGTAACAGGAAGTGTGCAGGAGGCTGTTCTGTGACTATGAAAAATGAGTCCTTGCTTTTATCAAGATAACATGTTGCACCTATTCACTGAATCATCTTATTTCCTTGGAAAAATTAAACTCTGATTTGAATTTTGTTTATAACTTTAACTTTCCTACCTATATGACTTATTTAAGGAATGACAGTTAATATTTTGTTTACTCTGTTGTTCATAGAAAAAAATTAGAAGAATGTAACATATATAACAATGTTCAAGAGTTAAATTCTTGTTTTTGATGAATTTACTTTTTTGGTACTGGGGATTGAACTGGGGACCTCATGATTGCAAGGCAGGTAGCAGAACCACTAAGCTAAATCCCCAGCCCTAAGAGTTAAATTCTAGGTAATTAAACTCTGGGTATAGGAAAGAGGTGTATTCTTCCATTCTCCTGTTTTAACGTGTTATGTTGAATTTGAGTTATAACTTCTTAATATGTGTTCTATGTTTTATTACAGATAAATGTAAAACATGATACAGACAAATACACATCTCTTAAATTTTGAGAAAACAAAATAAAAGATCTTACATTATGTAAACCATACCTCTTACTATACATTACCTAAATTTACTTTGTGGTGAGCAAAATTTTTATACTGTATTTAAGATTAAATGGAAATATAAACAAGAATGATTTCACACTAAGATGTAAACCTATTATTTGTTCCAGATTTTAAATTAATCTGGGTAATTGGAATCAGACTATCATAGAACCAGAATACAGGATATTTCTATTATGTATTCTCTATCATCTTGGAACGTTTATACATAAACAGACACTGTCTGATAAATTAACAAGTTGTTTATAGGATTTCTGCTCATGCTGGCAAATAAAGAGAATAAAAAGAGAAATATTTGTTTTAGTTCCTATTCCCAATAATGTTACAATTTAATTATAGAAGAATGAATAATGCACATGAGATAATTAGAAAGTAATGAAAAACAGTACGAATTTATGTGATAAATGTGGAACCAACTTTTGGTTATAGAACACTACTTTATCTTAAGCTACTGATATAACAAGCATTTTAAAAATGAAAAAGAACAAGTGAACAAAAAATCACTGGATATATGTTACATTATAATATTCAGTAAAAATGGCTCCTTATTGTAGCTTCTTTATTTTGTTTTTAAGAATCCAAGTCCCTACCACTAGAACTGTTGTCATTGTAATTACTATTTTCGTCTTTGTGCCATTGTATTCTGACTGTTAATATACAATTTTAGGCTTCTGTTTATATAACATATTTTTCTGAGGAAAAACGATTTTATTAGTAAAAAAACTATACAATCATTAGAGTTTCAAAATAAAGATGGTTCAAAGTCGTTTCTATATTTTAACCAACTAATCTTTTTCTACTCAAAAAAGCCTTCATTATCTAAGTACAATTAGAGCGAATAGAATTATAATGTGACTAAAGAGAAATTCGCACTTATCTTTCAGATGTGAGAAAAGTACAGCAAGTTCTCATATACACTAGGATGAATAAAAACAATAAGAAATCTTTAATTTTTTGTTTCATAAAATGATGAATGACTAAGTTGTAAAATAGTGACATAATACCATTACGATGTAACAGATAAAATATGTGTAAGTACTGTATATGTGTGTTATATATTATATATACATGCTTGTGTCTAGATGACCCCCAAAGCCTTATACCTGACAGGTGGGGTCTTGGGGATGGCTGTGGCTGGATCTAGGGTGTGTGATACTATATTAATGGTATGTGATGCTGGATTAATGCACTCAATGGCTTAGGTACTTTAGGTGTGGCTGAATATATGTACTGAAGACAGAAGTCCCAACATGGGTGTGGATTGCACCAATCAATAGGCTTGTATCCTAGAATGAATATAAAGGCAAAATGTGGCTTACTGCTGCTTTCTGCCTGCCATGCCATGGACTGTTTCTCATCTGCATGTCCCTCTGCCATGCCTTGGAGCCAACTGACTATGGACTGGAACCTCTACAAACTTAGAGGAAACTTAGAGGAAAAAATAAATCTTTCCTCTTTTAACCTGTGGGTACTGGGTATTTTCATTTTGTCCTAACAACAAAAGTGTAATTAAGACAACACACAAACTTGATTCTTCCAATTATTTTGTTTGCAAACTGAGTCGGACAAGAACTGAATCACATTCAATGGTTAGGTTCAATGTTGAACTTATGAGGAAATTTAATTCGGTTCTTGTTCAGTTCAGTTGGTTTAAAAGCTTTATTTTAAAAGATATATCATTGTTTTAGTGTCTTTAGTTTAAGCTTTTCCTACTTTAAAAATATCTCATAACTGCCATGGTTTTTCTACTGTTCACTTTTTGCTTTTTACTAAAAATCCCTAGAACTCTCAAGGACAAGAGGCAGTTGTTTCCTTAGTTTGATCTGACAGCCTTTTAATTTTACCCAAATACAATTTACTACAAATCTGTGGAGTGTAATTTTTTTCTTTTTATTGAGTTTATTGGTACAATCTAGATATACAATACAGTTACATTCATTATTGGGATCCTGTACCTTCACGTGACAGGTCTTGGTTCTCATTTTTTTCCCTTTGTCCCTGCCCTCCCTTCACCCCCTCCTCTCCTCCCCATTTGCAAACACTTTATTTCCATTTTTTCATTTTCTCATATTTTTTTTACTTTCCCTTATTCCCTTTCCCCTACCCTTCCCACTTTCCCTACACCTTAGCCCTTTACTTCCTATTTCATATTATTAATTATCCCATTAGGATCTTGTGTACTATTATAGTTTTTCACACCAGAGAAACTATTCGGTATTTACACGTGTGACTTATTTATTTCAGTTATGAGTATATCCTCAATATGCATCCATTTTCCTATGAATGACTCTAATTTCTCATTCTATATGGCTGAGTAGTATCCCATTTTATAGAAAACCACATCTTCTGTATTCAGTCTCCACCCGAAGGGGGAATGAGCTGTTTCCAAGTTTTAGCTATTACAAACTGTGCCCCTATAAACATGTGTGCACAAATATCGCTGTGGTATGATTCTTTTAATATTATCTCTAGGGAGAAATATGCTAACCAGAGGAAATAGGAGGAAATAGCTCTTTCATTCTTTTTGGCATTGATATTTTACATTAAAGCTCCAAGATTAAGCTTCCTACATAAACCTTTCTGTCTTGAGTAGATTTACAAAAGATATTAAATATCAAGTTAATTTAATCTTGGGGTTGAACTAATCAGACTTTTGGCTGAAAGAAAACATGTTGAGTCTAACAAATTCAAGGGTCTTGTTTTAATCTTGTAAAATGGACAGATGATGCACTTCTGATGTCATTTATTTTCAATGAAGTCATATTTTATTAAACAAAGTGTAACTTTTGTTTTATTTCCTAAGCCTGCAGCTTCCTAGTCCTTGTTTCATAAAATTACATTGGTTTAAATTACTATTGTAGAATATAGGTTAACTTGTTTTTTCTCCTTTATTTTAAACTTCTATCATTTTTATCTTACACCCTCTTAGAAAACTTAATTTAACTAGCACTACCGTTTCAGAGTTTAAAATTTGAACATATGGATTTTGAGGCAATGTGAGCATTCAGATCACAGAAATACCCTTGGAAAATATCTGTTCAACTTTCTCAAGTTATATATTTCCTGTTAAATTTACTTGTTTCTTCTAGAATTTTTGCTCCTCCTATTGCTAATTTTTAAGACAGTAATACAGTAATGCCTCCATTTATGAAAAGAAGCATCAGGCACAATTTTGTTTCAGTTCTCAATCTCTACGTAAGGTGACAGAAATAACCACTACCATCTTCTCCACACAAACACAAACACGAACATCTTCCACAAAACTGTGCGACAAATTCAGTTCATAAACTGAGGCACCATTGTATATTCTTTTATTCAGTATTCATTTCTGAGCAGCCTGTACCACTCCAAATGAAAATTAAATGAAAGAGACAGGAGAGAACATGTAAAAGAATAATAACATTAAGAATATAAATCTATTTAAAATGAAGGGGGTGAAAGAGGGCCAGGGGTATGAGGAAAAAATATGAACCAAGACATACCATGTAAAGGTACAAGATCCCCAATTATAAATGTAACTGTACTGTTTGCTGGAAATGTTCCAATAAATTTAACAGGGGACAATAAAAATTAAAAATGAAAAATGATCAGAAAACTTATAAAACCAAATAAATAAGCTAAACTGCACAGTGAAACAGAAATTTTGAAATTACTGTGAAATTGAGATGAATCTTAGGTGCAAACCGATGTTACTTTAGTAAGGTAAAATTCCAAAGACTGGTTATGTGGTATCTTTGCTGTGCTAAACAACAATGAAAAGGACTCTAAAATCAAATAGAAAATTTATGTTTTGCTCTAAAACAACAGAATGCTGTGACAAAAGAGGTAAAATTTTAATTGCAACAAGAAAAAAGATTATAGTAACACAAGATAAAAGCAAAGACACATGTGACAGCTTATAAAATCATAAAATAACTGCAAATGCTTCCAACTTAAAAGATCAAAAGAACAAGTTTGAGGTTACATATCCAACTATCACAGAAATTATTTCTTAGATAATTTTCATGATTGGAGTGGGCCTGATTTCTCATAATGCTTAATGAGAGGAAGAAATGGTGCATTAACTTGGTCCTTATGCTACTTAGAAACTAACAAAGAAAAATAATCTTTTATTTTATTTTATTTTTTGGTACTGGGGGTCAAACTTAGGTTTTTGCACTTGCAAGGCATGCAGGAAAACCACTGAGCTAAATCCCTGGCCTCTAAAAATAAATTTTTAAACATTGCATAAATGTGTGTGTTGTGTGTGTGTGTGTGTGTGTGTGTGTGTGTTTCTAAAACAGGGTCTCTTTGTGCATTAGTCCAGCGGGGCCCTGAGCTCCTGGGGAACTTCCAGCCTTAGCCTCTTCAGTGCTGAGATAACAGCTCTGCCCAAATGTTAGAATTTTAAGCCAGAATCTGAAAAGTGCAATAAACCTACTGATTCTGTGTGTCAGCGTGGGCTCTGCAGTCAGGAGGTCCTAGGGTTGTGTCCTACCAACCCCTCCTCCTGAATTTTTGTTTGCTTCTTTGCTTTGGCTGATAACTTACTTTACCTGAGCTTTGTGCCCCCCACCAGTAGAGATAACCCTACCGAGCCTCAGCCTCAGGCTTCTTTCTGCAAATCTTTCCACCCACCCTCACTTTCAGCCACCTCTGCTCTCTGGTCCAGATGGGTGAAGTTATTTCCCTTGCTTGGGGTTTTTGTTTTGTGTTTTGTTTGTTTTATTCGTTGAAAAGAAAAAGTGAAGTGTGGGAGAAACTGGTTCTGCAGAGTGAGCGTGGAACAAGTAAACAGAAAAAGAGGGTAAAAGCAATGGTCAAGTGCACGTTGTGTCTGCCAAACACCACTTGCGCTGTTCTGGAAAGTCACATAGACAGTTGTGGTGGTGGTGGTGGTGGTTGTGGTTGCTATTGTTTCTCCCTCCTCTTGTTTGTCCTGTGTTTGTCCTTGGGTGACAGTGTGAGCTTCTCTGCCAGCCTGCCTATGATGGGTCTCCGGGTTTTTTTTGGTGGGGTGGGGTCCTGGGGATTGAACTAGGGACCATTTCACTTGCAAGGCAAGTGGCAGAACCACTGAGCTAAATTCCCAGCCAGGAATCTTAATATTTACATTCATTTCCTTTCTCATTTGTTTCTGCATTCCTGAGTGTGGACCCATAGGCTGACTGACTTGACTGTCTGACTGATGGACCGACCATCCTATAGGCAGATTCCTCTGGTTTTGTCCAGACTGAGCTCTGGCCATGACTCTTCCTCCCCCACCCAGGCTCTGTGCTTGCTACGCTGCCACCAGCCTCGATGTTCTTCAGAAGGTGTCAGGTGGCACTGGCCAGAGAATAAAACCTCTGAATCCCTTCCTCTCTATTCTAGAACTCTTATTTGGTTCTCATTCCTCCATGTGATGACAACAACCATGGTGAGGACGTGGCACGTGATCCTAAGGTACACTGGGTAAGGACTCTCCTCAAGGAAATGAGGAAAGGGGGTGAATCCCAATGATCCTTTCTTCTTAGGACCCAAGGCTTGCTGGTTTTCTTGCTCTTCTCAGAGGAGAAAACTGGGAAGCCTAACCAATGGCAAAAAAAAAACACACAAAAAAAACCACAAAACCAAAAACCAAAACAAAAAATGATGTAAATAAACACACACACAAACGAGGAAGAAAAGTAGAAACTGAGCATGCGTAATTTGCGTTCTAGTTACAGTGAGATGAGTCATTAGTCAAGGACAAGAAGAGACCAGCAGATCATTGCTAGGCAGTGCTGAGGGCTATATTAATGTCTTCACATTAAAGGTCAATGTCACTTGAAAAAGTGAAGAGTGTCCAATTATTTAGACATAATTACAAGACATGACTTATGCAAATAGTAATGCATTCATTGATTTGGAATGCTGATAGACCTTGGTGACATTTTCAAGAGCTACTTCACAGAAAGAAAACTTATTCATACTTATGTAATCGTTTTGGAGAATGAAATTCTAGGGATTGAATTCAGAGCCTTTCATTTGCAATGCACAATTTTCCCTAGTGAGCTACCTAAGTAATATTTTTTATTAGTACACATTAAATTACATCATGAATGCATTCATTACATGCTTTCAGTATAGGCACATGACAAATCTTATTACTTTTTATGTCCCCAACCCTTATCTCCGTCTCTCCCGCTTTTTGTATCTATCCAGTTTGCCAAAGATCTCTCCCTATTTCCCATTGTCTTTTATTTTGATCTTTTGTTTGTTTACGGCTTGGATATCTCACACCTGAGAAACCACATGATTTTTAAGCTTGTGTGTCTAATTTCACTTAACATTACAGATTCAAGGTGCTTCCATTTTCTTAAAGTTTACCCTTCTTTATGCAGATTCCATTGTGTGAGAGTACATTTTATGTATCCATTCATATAGGCCACTTTTAAGATTCAGCTGTCATGATTTGTGCTGCTGTAAATATGAACATGAGTGTATCACTGTGATATGACATCTTTAACTGTTTTCCAAAGATAACTAGAAGGAGAATAGCTGGATAAAGTGGAAATTCTATTTATTTTGAGGGAAATCCACACTGTTTCTAAAGAAGTTGTACTATATTACATTACCTTAACAATGTAGAAAGATCCCTTTACCCAACCAGCCTTGCCAGCTTTTGTTATTGATTTCTTGATAATTTCCTTTCTTTTTGGAGAGAGATGTGATCTGTGTTGTCTTAATTTGCATTTCCTTAGAGACCAGTGTTGAACATTTTTTCTTGTATTTATTGTCAATCTGTACTTCTTCTGAGAAGTGTGTGGTCATTTCAGTTACCCATGTTTTTGCTTGGGTCTTTCATTTTGGAGGGCCTAATGGACTAGAACAGAGGATGTAGAAACAACCTCAGACACATTCGATCACTTGATCTTTGACACAGGGGCCAAAAAATGTATTGGAGGAAATCATATTTTTTACCAAATGGAGCTGGGGAAACAGGCTATCCACATAAAGAAATTTAAAGTTAGACGTATGTATCTTCCCATGTTTTAAATTAAAATTAAAATGGTTGACATTTCCAAATATTAAGACAGAAATGCTTAACCAGCTTCAAGATAAGACAGGTTAAACTCTTGGTGTCATAGGTGTAGGCAAGCAGTTAATGAATTGAACTTCAATTATACAAGAAATAACATCAAGAATCAACAAATGGGATTGTATCACTTTAAAAAGCTTCTGCACAGCCAAGAAAATAATCAGCAGAGTGAAGAGGCAACCTACAAAAAGAGAAAATGTGGGATCGGTTAAGCCTGGGTGGGCCAGGTGCGCAGCACTCCTGTCTCCTGAGCTAACTCGGAGATCTTGCTAAGGCTGAGCTAACTCGCCTAAGTGTGTAGATGCTGGGTCCAACAGGCTACACCTCCGCCCCTAGTACTGACTCCTTCCCCTCACCCAAGAAAAATCACTCCACAGTGCCTCCAACAAGATATCGCCAAATGTTAAATGCTCGACCCATGCTCCTCCCCATGGTTGTCCTAAATAAGCGTGTGCATTTACTGACTAAAGTGGAAGAGTTCCAGAAACTTCCCTGGAGTCGGCTTGGTGATTCCACGCCTTACCCTCCTACTCTGAGCTCCCGAAACTTATTCTGTGAGCAGGCTCGTGGACTACAACAAAAATACATTTTTGCCAGGTGATATCTCTGACAGAAGGCTAATATCTAGAACACAGAAAGAACAAAAAAATTAAACTGTCACCGTATTCTTATTTTCCTGATAACTCGATGGTTATCAGTAATATTTTGAAGTTGGCATAAAAACATTATGTTTAACATGAGGTAGCAATTATCTAAGTAAAAATCAGTTAACTTTTCACTGATTCTCTATTTGTTCCATGATGAATGCTGGCGCTTGTTTTGTATAATAAATACCCCAAAATTACATACTCCTCTTATTGTTTTGCTCCTTTAGAAGTACATACCTTTCTTTTCCTTCCTTCCTTCTCTTTTCCTCTCTTCTTTTTCTAACCTTTGTATCCACCTAAAGAGTTGGAAATGGGAGACAAAAGTAAGTTTTTTGAAGTAATTAGATATTATAACTAAAAGTTGTACTTGATTCTTTATTGAGATTTCTACTTCTTTTAAAACTAGATAATGTATTTTAATGAAAGCAATTTACATGTAACACACAGAGCAAAGATCTGATACAGAAGTACCTGGCACCATTAAGAGAACACTGCTGGATATTATTTTTTGAACAGGAATCTGTATGGGAGGGGCTCTAATCGAGACAGGATTCCAGAGTTTGGCTGGTGATAAAGGAATATCTGAGGCCTGGCAGTGGCATCGCTTTCAGTATTCATTGCTTTTCTTAAAAATTGTGGAAACATTGAACTTAGTGAAAGTACTGATGAGCTCATTTTTTGTAGAACCCCACAGAATATGATTCCTTTCTTGTTAGACTTACTTACTTTTGACAAACTCTCTTCAACCTACTGGACTACTTAGGGATACATTCAGGCATGTTCTGTGACATGTTACTCTTAAGAAGGGTTGCAGAGAAAATAGAGTAAAATCCTACCCAATATAATAAATATTTGTAGGCCCTAATCTCATGTTATATGCAATATCAAAATTCACTGTCACCAAACTCTACAAGAGAGGTAGTAACATTTCCTTTTTTCACAAATAAGGTTTTTGAGAGATAGACTAACTTGTAGTTGAAGGTATTATCTACTGAGGGATATAGGCTGGATATGGACCCACTCCATACTTCTAAAATATAATAAATTATGAATTCTAAATACAATGAACTGAAAATAACTGATATTAATAGGTCAATTTGGTTTTAATTTTGCTGACAGAAAATTAAAAAGATATGTTTCATGCATATTCCAAAATCAGATAAGTCAGAATCTTTGATCACTTTCTTTTGTGTCTATATAAAATGGTTATTCATACACACACACACAAACACACACACACACACACACATATATATCCTCCCATATATATATATATATATATATATATATAACTGTAACAAAATAATTATAAGTGAATAAAAGAAAAGCAAATTAAAGTGAATAAAGATACTATATAAAATGAAGAAATGGTAGGAAGTTCATTAGCAAATAAGGTAATATGCAGGTTGAAGTGAACCCCAGCTTCAGAAATGATCAACTATCATATAGGTTATAACACAAAAAGAATAACTTCTTTTACTATCTCAAATCATTGAGTATGGAAATGCATGTAAATGAAGAATGTGTAAAACTAATGCCCCAAAACAGTGTTGAGTTACCATGAATATTAAAAAAGTGCATTTTCTTGTGAGAGGAAATTCTAAATAGCTACAGAATATATTGCTAAAATCTTCATTTTTCTTTATTGTTCAGAATAATTTACTTCTGTTTTCTTTTATTTTCTCCTGACCTAGCAGAGCCAGGATTTTATTTGTAATTTATGTAATTTTGGCACAAAATACTGGTACATTTAGGTATGGGACTCACACTCTTAATTGAAACTTGCAGTACAAAATGAGAGACAGCTAAAATAAAGTGTGTGTAATCTTGAACAGTTTTTGTTGAATTAGAAAGTGACTTTACAGGAAGGCGGAAGGTGGAGTTCTGGGATAGCCATGCAGAGATCATGTCCTCACTGTGGCTTGCCTCAAGAAAACCAAGGCACAGACGCTCATAAAGATCATTTTTCTGAGCTCCAGAAGATAGAACAGAAGTGAACAATTGCAATAAAGGCCCATTAGATCTCCATTGTTGGTAAGTTGGAGAGATCACTGCCTTTCAGCAGAACTTTAAATATCATCAGAGAAAGGGCAGAGGGAACCTGTAGTAGAACCATGCAGAGTTCAACCTTGCAGGATTTCAGAGAGCTCAATTTGGGCCTTGAAGCCCAAATTCAGCCTGAATCTCAGGGGTCAGCCGTTGGCTAGCTGAGACTAAAGGACTTAGTTCTACACACATTACCTGTTGTGACAGCGGAGATAGAGTCTAAAAGAGGCCTTTCAAATTCGTTTTCTTCTTTCTTTTCCTCATTCCACTCGGCAAATTCTTTTTTCTGTCTTGTTTTTCCAACTCAGTCTCTTGCTCCCCAATAGTATTACTCAACTCCCCTGCTGTTCTTGTTCCTGCCCTAACTTGGGTTTCTTCTTTTATTGTTTTTTCTTCTTTCTTTACTTTCTTTTCTTCTTTCATTTTACTTCACTCAAGGGTCAATAGTTTCAAAGAAAGTGTGCACCTATTACTCTTAAGTTGTTATATTCTTGTCCTTATTCTTACACTCTGTCTTCCCCTTTAAACTTCAACAGTTTCCTAAAGTTTGTGTTGTCGTCCTGTGTCCTCTAGCTTCATTTGAAACCTTCTCCAATTCTTTTACCTACCTACTCATCTCATCCTAACTCTACCTAAGCCCCCATCCTAAATAGTAAAGATGCTATATTGAAGAGTTTATTCACTGTAAACATGTTTTGGGCTGCTTCTTAATTTTGATTTAATGCACATGGTTTATTGGTGATAGATTAATGACTACCACAAATGGTCAATTTGTAAGTTGTGCTTGATCCTATTGTGTTGCTGCTTGAATCAATTGGGCTAAAGGGTTGTGATTGATTTAATGAGTTGTCTTTTCTGATATTATGAAAATGAAAATGTTTATGAGTTATTATAGACTTAAAAGTTAAGCACAACTATATCGGAAAGATTAAAGTAATAACCCAGGAAGTTTAAACCAACAACAAAAATAAAAATGAGGAAACACTTAAGCAAGACACAAAGACAGATTTTCAATTCACCAATGCCAAACAGTACAGCAAATGAGGTTGAAAAGTCTGACAGTGAACCACTAGGACACCCTGAACTCATAGTACAGGAAGTAACAAAACAGATCAATCAGGTACTAGAAAAATTCAAACAGAAATAATTTACCAGGTAACTACAAAGATGGTGAACACAAGGAAAGACATGATTAGATACTCTAGAACAGAAACTGACAGAAAAATAGATGAGCTCAGGGCTATGATAGAAGCCTTGAAGGCTCAGCATAACAAAGAAATGGAAATTGTGAATGCCCAACATAGGAAAGAAATGGAATCAATGAAACAGATTCAAACAGATATTCAAGAGATTAAAAACACTCTTGAAAGTTTTTGCAGCAGGATATATGAAAGTGAAGATATAATTTCAGACATAGAAGATAGGATTGCAGTTGGTGACTGTGAAAAGAGAGGTCTCTTAAAATCAGTAAAGGACCATGAGAAATCAATCCAACAATTCCTAGATGATGCAAAGAAGAATAACATAAGACTGATAAGACTGCATGAAGTAGCAGGAAAAAACAGAAATGACTTTAAAAAGCTGTACACAGAATTGATGACAGAAACCTCCCCAAAAGAGGGGAAGAATTTGACATACAGATAAGTGAGGAATATAGGACTCCAACTAGCCATGATTAAAACTAAAAAATCTACATCTAGACATATAATAATCAAGATCCCAGAAACCCTGCAGAGGAACAAAATACCACAAGAACTTAGAGAAATGAAACAAATCAAATTCAAAGGAAAGCCCATCAGAATCACAGAAGACTTTTCAACACAAACCCTCAGGTCAAGGAGAGCCTGGATGAGGTATTTCAAGTCCTAAAAGAAAACAACCTCCAACCTAGACTCATGTATCCTGCAAAAGTCTCTTTCAAAATGGATGGGGAAATAAGATACTTCCATGACAAAGAACATCTGAGAAACTTCATGAACACCAAAGCAGCACTACAAGGAATTCCAAAGAATATCCTAGAAAAACACAATGAAGGTCATAACACCATGAGGCCCAACAGACCAAATCAAATAGGCAAAGCAAGAAATATATGTAGAAGTTCCAGTCCATAAATATGAGGGATAGAAAGAGCTGTGATCATCCTTCGATGCTTTACTCGCTTCTGCCCACCATTAACTGATTCTCCTCTGTGATACCTGCCTGTGATGTCACAATGTCTTGGAGCCATCCGATTATGGACTGGAACTTCTACAGACTGTGAGCTATATAAACTTTTCTTCCTTCAACTGTCAGGATCCAGCACTTTGTCTCAGCAATGAGGGAAAAGTACCCAAGACAGTGGTCAAGAATTTCTATATATTTTTCTTTTTCTTGGAAGATCTTTATTTTTCCAGCAAATGTGAAGGATACTTTTGATAGTCATAGTAATATTCATTTGCATTTGTTTTCTTTAATGGGATATAAAACTTCACTCCATTCCCTCCTGGCCTTTAATGTTTGTATTGAGAAATCTGCTGTTACTCTGGTAGGTTTTCCTTTATAATTTAAATTCTTGGGCCAGGGATGTAGCTCAGTAGTGCTCATGCCTGCCTGACAAGTGCAAAGTCCTGAGTTTGATCCTTGATACAGAAAAAAAAAAAACTGTCTTTTTTTCTCAAATAGCTTTTTCATATTTTCTCTTTATTATGAAATTTTATGATTTTGATTATGGAGAATTTCTTTTCTGGTCATGTCTATCTGGAATTCTACAAGCTTCTGTGCCTGGATATACATTTCATTTTCTAGGTTTGGATTTTTTTTTTTTTGCACTAATGTAGGCAAATTCAGTTTTTAGATCTTTGTCTTTAGGTTTGTCTTTCAGAGTCATCTAGACACTTATGGATTAACCATTTTTTGTTCTCTTATTATTTCAAGTTTTATGTTACCCAGCTGTATTTCCTGGGTTTCTTGCTAAAAAAGTTGAAAATATCTTATTATAGTAACACATGCACATTCATATTTATAGCAACACAATTCATAATAACTAAGCTACAGAAATGACCTACATATGCATAAAATGATGAATAAATAAATCAAATGTGAGATATATGATCATTATTTATATAATTTATTTCTACCTGATTTATTATATACTATTATATAATTTGTATTATGTATTATATACAGTAAATTGGGAAAAAAGACTAATTTAGAATCAAACTATTAAGAATAATAATTTGTTTTCCTAAAATTATGATCTACTTAGAAACTGCATGAATTTGAAGTATTCTATATCTAAAAATATGGAAAATAACTGTAAAGAAAATGCCTTAGAGATATGAAATTTCAAAGGACACAAGAAAAATCAAGAAATTTTTATATTTTCTCAAATGCATTAGTATAAAAACAACTTTATTTAATAAAACAATAAGCCAAACAACCAAAAGAAACAAATGAACGAAAAGCAAAATAGAATGGCTCTATGGCTAACAAGAACATATATAATAAGTAAGGAAAAGGTACAGCCATTTCAAATGTGAAATACATTTAGAATAAAAATATAAAATAATCTCAATTAACTTTCAAAATTAGCAATTAACAGAAAATAATTTTGGTTTATGATGTCCTATAAAATATAGACTAATGTAAATTATATGTGGTTTATTTATAGAATATTAATACATATTTGTTGTCCTGAACTATTTTTGGTTTTTCACTGTGAAATGTGATAAATATATTATTTATTATCACATATATCTACATATATATCCCTATATCTAGGTCCCAGGAGTTATATGGATTAATGGAAAAAAGTAAATATATATGGATATAATAAAAACCTAATGGAGAAATTGATACATGATTCTCTGAAATAAAAAAGCTCATACAAAGTGTATAGGAAAATAATCTACAAAGGCTTGTTTTGATATTTACAACTACAGGAACAGCATAAACTCTGGCTGTGTGTTAAATTTTCTTGAATTTGTGGACACCAGGACCCTAATTTTTCTTTTCTCTAATAGAGAGTGACAAAAAATAAACATAAATGAAATTTCTGCCATAAGCTCATCAGCAAAAAGGTACACAAGAGAAAGCATTCATAAATTCAGAGCCTTACACAGAAGCAAGGGAAATACTTTACAGAAACTTGAAGTGATCTACGGTGTCTTGAAAGATCTCGTAAAATGTTTAGAGGTGTGAAAATGCTTTTATAATACTTCAACTCAGAAACTACATTAAATATATGCTTCCTGCCATGGAGTAACAATTCTAGAAATCTTTTTGATAAATCTAAATGTATCTAGGGAAATGTATTTGTAAGATGAAACTATTAATATTTACAGGTGGCATTCTATCATTTTTTGCCAAGCTGAAGCAATGCCATATTTAGCTGTAGTTATAATAAATGTTTCCTGGAATGGAACTGAATTCTGATCTAGACTATGCTAGCTGACTCCAACAGTCACTGACCTCTACCCTTAAAGATTACTTCCACCCTGGACACAGTTCAATTTTTGTGAAGGTAATCCATAATTAGGATATCCAAGCTGGAAAAAAAAAATGCAGCCCAGCAGAGACACTTCATGATATATAAATTTAAAGGCAAAGCACAAAATAACTATTCTCAAGAAATTCCATTTAAAACTCAGTGAGATGAGGGTGATATCCATGCACCTATTGTTTTTTTTTTTCCTCATTGAGTTTATTGGTACATTTTAGGTATACAGTACAGTTACATTCATCAATGGGATCTTGTACCTTTACATGACAGGTCTTGGTTCTCATTTTTTCCCCCTTGTCCCTGCCCTCCCTTCACCCCCTCCTCCCCTCCCCCTTTACAAACACTTCATTTCCATTTTTTCATTTTCTCATATTTTTCTATTATTTGTCTTATTCGGCCCAATGCATTTCATATATTTGCTGTGGATATTTCTGTATCTTTTACAAATAGATGAACATTTAATTAGTCCTTGTATTAGTCATCTTTCCTGTTGCTGGGAAAAAATACCCAACATTTTCACCTTAAAGGAAGAGAGGGTTAGTTTGACTCAAAGTTTCAGAATTTTAGGTCAGTGACTGGCAGGGTCCAATGTAGAAACAACGTGGTAAAAGGGCATAGAGAGGGAAAGCTCCTCAACTCCAGCCATCCAGGAAGCAGAGTGAGGTGAAGAGTCCTGGAGAGGCAAGGGCTAGGAACCAGGTATGGCCCATGTTCTCATGGCCCACCCAGACACACATAGAAGTGTGCTTGCTAATCTGCTAGGGGTTCCTTAGTCTATCAAGTAATAATCTTGCTTAGCAGTCACAGTAGAGCTCCTTGTACTGCTACCAGGGAAGTACATTATTACAGTTCATGGAGTAATTACAGGAAATTATTATTTAATGCTTATGAAGGACAATACGACCAGTTGATAAATTGACACAGGATTGACATTAAAAAGACTCCTTATATGTACCTGTGAAGATTATACAACACTTTCTTACACCCGTTTGTGACGTACTTTTTATTTCACAATTAGGATTCAAGCAATTATTAGTTTTAACTAACTAATAACATCTCAGTCAGTATTAGTAATTTATAAATAATGTGTTCATGTTTTAAAGTTTAATTGTGAAGCTTGAAGAACTATTTCTCTCTGGAAATTATGATTTGGCACATTAAATAGAAATGCAAGCAGATGGTGGAGTGTGGTGAGTTTTATTTCCTGGTTATTATTTTGCTTTAAAATTTTAAATGTTTATGAAAGAATTTGATTGTTTAATTTCAATAGTTAGCAGGGTCATAAAAATATATTACATTTTAGAAACCTGAAAAAAATTCTCCAAATGGCATGTGTTAATCAACTATTTGATACAAAGTCTTCCAATGTTGTGCTAACAATTATTTCTAAAATAAATATTTTTGCACTTTAGAAACATGACTTGATGTAATAAAATCTTGTTTAGTAATTCACTGGTGAACATACTTCACCAATGAATAATATGCTCTGAATAACATAATGCATATTGCATGAAAATAAGTTAAACATATAAGGTGGAATGGATATATGAAATAAATTCTTGCCATAATACTGTAGACTGCAGTGCATGAAACACAAGGACTCTCAAAATAAAAAGCAAAGGTCAAGGTCTTAAATTTGTATCACCCTATTGCCTAACTGAGTCAATGTTACTGCGCCTCCTCGGATAATCAGACCATAGCCGAGGGGCCAGAAGCACTGCCAAGTCTTCTGTCAGGGTGTAAATGTTGAAGTCTCTCCAAATCTATATTTTACCTCCTGATGGCTCAGGGTGATTGGTTGGAGACGGAAACTTAACTAAGCTTGTAAGAAATCATAATGCTGGGTCCGAATCCAATGGGAATAGTGATTTTTAGGAGGAGTAACAAGAGTCCTTTCCTTCCGCCCACTTCCTCTTCCTATTTTCCTGTACTTTCCTCCTTCCAAACCCTCCGCATCCCACTCAAACACAATGAGGAAGGAGATGGCTTACTTAAAATATTATAAGAAGAGTGTATTTATAAGGGACTATCCTAAAATATATATGTATATCCATGTGCATAAGGAAACCGCAAGGCATTGAGAAGCAGTACAGTGGATTAATACAATGGAAGTTTCTCATGTGTAACTCTAAGTGCAAAAGGAAGGGTGAGAGTAATGAAAATAGGAAAGGTTAGTTTATGAGGAGAGAGTGCATCGAGGGAAAGAGCTACTGTCCTTTATTACCAGACCTAAAGGGCCTCACAGAGAGGAAGCCATTTAAAGGCACAGTCTGAGTGAAGTTTCCTCCCAGTTTGTAAATTCAGAGCTTTGCATTTACCTTGTTACTGCAACCTGCACACAAGTGAGACAGGGCAGCTCCTCCTGTCCTCCCTCTGCTTTGTTAGCATCCTAAGGAGAACATTGTGTGAATGTGGGGATGAAGTGTACAAGGAACCTAGCCTTGCATCTCTGGGTAGAAGTGTAATGGCTGAAGACACCAGTCTAAATTTCCCTGAATTCATTTATTTGTATTGCCAACTGTAAGAACTCTAGCTTCTTACCCTATAATTTGTGTACACTGGGATGTTTGCTCTCTCCTTGTTACTCAAATGGGGAGGGGAATAAGAAGAATGGCTGTCCTTTTTCTATCAACCACCCAGATTTCCTCACCAATAACACCATTCGGTTATACAGGACAACATCTCTTCTAACGCTCTTGTCACCCTGAAAAAGGAGTCCATGGAATCAGCATTAATATTTATTGTGAGTAATTTAAAACCATGCTGAGCATCAAAAATTTTATTTTTGTATTAACAATGATGCTGATGATAAGATACTAAGTGGCGGTATGGAAATGCTCGGTGAGATCTCTGACGTTTCCCGTTCTTCCCTACGGTACCTTACTTATGTTATGCACTCTAACTCTTAATTTTATAGAAAAGTTTGTCTTCAAAGAATGCATAGAATTCACCAAGTAATTTCTACTTATGAAATGACATTCATTTGCTCATAGTCGGCATTGTCGTTCTTCATATAAAATCAGAGGAGAAAGAAAATATACACGTGCAAAAATGCTGCTGTGCAATACTAGGGCTTTGTTTTTAATAAAAGATAAAACCTAAAGACAAAGTTAGTAAACATTGCTATCTTTTATACTTTCAATCTCTACTCTACTTGCTTGAAAGTAGTCACGTAGGGACTGTTAATGACTCCAACATCATCGAAGGCTTTTTTTTTTTCTTCTTTTTTCTTTTCCACTTTATCTAGTAGACTCATAAATGTCTCCGCTTCTGGGTTGGGCATCCAAGAGAATCCAAAACAGTCAGGAAGAAATTTCAGCTTGCAGGGAATCAGGCATTCGTTCTGACCATGAGAGACAGGACTATATTTCTGCAGTTGTTTTAAAGGAGTCACCTTGCTACGTAGGTCCCCAACTGGAGAAGGTTTTTACTATGGGAATAAATACAGACCGAGCAGAACAACTGGAAGCATTTATTTGGAGCTTACTGTGAAAGAAGCCAGGCACTGTCAGTAACATTTGGCAAAGGCTCCAAGGTGCAGAAAATCTTTACATTGGAGCAAAAGCAAAGCTTCCCTTGCAGCCCTGTGCCAGTCTGTTGGCACGGGAATTTGTACTTGGGATTGACTAGAAGCAGGGTGTCTGTCCTACGATAGGTCAGGTGCTTTGGCATTGTCCCATCTGGCTCTCATTATTCCACCCAAGAGAGAGAAAATTGGGGCATGCAGAAGAAGCATAGTCCATGTCCACAAGTAAATAACCTTCTCAAAGCTGGAAGCCTCATTTTTGATTAAGGATGACTTTGATGGATACAGATATAGAAGTAGGTAGCAGTGTAAATATGAATAGTCCTGACCTGGAAGCAGAAAAATAAGAAACTGGAAAACATTCCAATTATCAATCAAGGCCTTATCATTTTTTTAATCTAGTCCTACAGGGGCTATTGTTTGCCTCCTGGACAGATTCCTCCAGATACTGATCTGACTGCCTGTTGATAATAAATCGGTTTCTGGCGGGCACTGCTATGTATTGTAGGTAGGTTTTCTATATTTTATATTCAATTTTATCTTTCAACTACAAAGTTGGTTGAGGTTTAGACTACCACTCATGCATTCCATCAAGATGCTTGTTCCTGGGTGTCGGATGGTGGATGAGAACAGTGAATTCCGTAGTGGCAAACTCACTGCAGTCCTCCTCTGCTTGCAGGGACGTGACAAAGTGTGCAAATCTCTGATGCTCCCTGAGTCATCGACAAACTACCGCTTCTGGTGCTGAAAGGGTGCCGTGGCAGTGTGTGCTGGGCTGTCTACTGAGTGCGTATGGAGAGCAAGTCCCACCTGTATCAGGCAGTTCTGCTGAAACCAGAATGGTGACACACTGGGCATCACACCGTGCTGCTGCCTCTTCTTTTGACACCTTTAGCATCCACCAGTACTGGTAGCCACATCCACAAATATTCTCCATCCCATTAACACGATTCTCCTGTACTTCTTGAACAGTCGCTGATATTGCCTAGGGGAAAATGAGTAGGAAACTACGGAATGGTTTAATTTGTCGTTGTGATTATCGAAAGCCTTGGTGGTGGTACACATGTAATATCAGACTTTGTGCCTATTAGGGGAAGACTAACCAATACCTCCCTGGACCTGCCATCAATGTTTCTTTTTCTATGTAAGATTATAGGCAGCTTGCCATCATTTTTGATATTGCTTGTGAATTAATTAAAACTAGTGAAATAAATAAATAAATAAATAAATAAATAGTGAGCACTTATATATGATATATTGCAAATATGTGTGTGATTATGTCAGCTGAACTTCTTCTCACTGAGAGAAATTTTTATCAGCCCTGTATTGTATGGCATCACCTCGGTAGGTAGAACTGAAATAACTTTCCACTCCCAGCAGAATAGGCGGATTCAGTGGGCAATTAATACTATTTTCCCCCTTGGCGGCTGATAAAAGAAAGAGATGATTGATAAAAGAAATAGTTGAGGAGGTTATATACACACATTGTTAACAGATAGCAAACACGTTAGAGCATGTACTAAGCAGTTCTCTTGTGCCTCTAGACATACTTGGATTCAATCCTTAATATTTCATTTCCATTTAATAGTGAAATGTTTCGTTTATCCAATTTTAGTGTTTAGCTGAAAACTAAGCGACATGATAATAAAGCATTCATTTGTGGCAAAGTCAATGTACAGTGAAGTCACCGGGGAGGCTGTAGTATATTAAGTGCCTAACTTCAACCACCTTATTTGTTCTAATATCATTCTGGGCTCTAAGTATCTTCCTGAAGCAAAGAGGAAGGAAGCCTAATAATGTAATCTATTTAGGTCAACGTCCTGGAAATAGATCAGGGTGAATTTAGAATGAAAGGGAAAGGTGAAAGCACATTAATGGACGGTAATGAGTTTAGTAGGATTGTGGTGCCCACGAAGCAAATTATTAATAACAAGAAATGTATCAGAAGCACAAAAGATCACAATATTGTGTTGATTATACTAGGTGATAAAGGAAAGAGGAAAAGAAAATCAAATATTAAATACTTAATTGACTCCTGGCTAAAACAATTTATTCATAATCCATAGACTGATAGGTTTAGAAACTCAAATTGTGACTGGAAGGAATGGTTTAACTTATGGTGAATGAATTAAGAAAATGATAGGAGCGATAACTGATACGAAGTACAGAGAGATTGACAACCAGAGCTGTACCTGGGGAAAACTAAATAACCCTGAAATTAAGTCACATTATTCTTTCTTTTTAGAAATGAAGACCATATACCAGATTCTAGTAACTCTTAAATATAACAATATATTTAGAGACCTAAGTTCATACAGTACTTGCTTGAGCTTCCAAATTTAGCTAAAAATAAATAAACACTCAAAGTATCTTGAATCTATTCACGCACTAAGGAAATCATGCTAAAATATTTCTGAAAAGAAGAGACTGGCTTAATAATATTGTACCGGGTAAAGTTCTCCTCAGTGAGAAATAAAATCATGGAATTAATACACCCACACTTCCACTCCTTTCTGTAGATGTAGGTACCAACAAAATCCATCAATCTGAGATTAATTATCAAAACAAAACAAAACTTGAAGAACAGAGTAATGGTTATTAAATAACTTAGTTCATTTGTAGAAGTGGCAGGAAAATGTATAAATACAACAAAAGCACAATCTGGTTAAAAAAATGCAGTGAGGTTTAAATATGTAAATCTCTCAAATATCAGTGATCTCATTTTATGTAAGATAAAATCAACCCACACTCTTAATTAAGTATTGAGTTTACTAAATGATGAATGAAATATTTTATGATTTTCATAACATTTACTCTATTCTTAGAAGAAATTAATAGAATTTAAATCTCTCTGATTTAATTTTTGAGTTTATACATTTTTTTTAAATTTTATTGAGTTTATAGACATACAGATAAGTGAGTTTATACATTTTTTATACCTTTAAACAATCAAAGGCTTTTTCACTGCAAATACCATTTACAATGTGATTTCAGCTTTCTGTGACTATTTTAGTTTTATCTGTGGTTTATTCTTGTTACAGTTTTATTAAAGATATAAAAATATAAATATTTATTATGATTTTTTCACATTTCTGGCATTTAAAATATTTGCTTCAGTTCTTTATCATTGCTCTAATAACATCACAAATAAAAATTTATCTTAGACTTTAAAAAATCAGATGTGTAAAATTGCTCTCAGTGGGTGGAATTCGTATATCAAAGGCCCATGCTAATTTGTGGAACCTCCAGGGGACCTGCTATTTTCCTGATGTTTCCCTCTGCTATAAGCAACCCCAATTTCTTTGCTCATGACCTTATCCCTCTATCTTCAAACCATCTGCATGGCCTCTTTAGGTCTGTTTGCCCCTGCCCCCTTTGTCTTTAGGGGTTTCATCAGATAGTACTGGATAGTTTCCCCTTATTAAATTATTCAGTTATCTCTGCACAGTCACTTTTCCTCAATAAAATAATACTATCACAGGTAATAGGTTTAAGACATGGACACTTTTGTGTGGCCATTATTCCATCCACTACACCATAACTCTTTATGAGAAGCACCTCAGTACTTGTTTTATATTCTTGACTCACTATCTCTTCCACATTTCCAATTGTAGTCTTGTGTATTAAAACTCAGCAATGATTTTTTTTTATTGCCAAGTTGAAAAGATTTTCTTTTCCTTTTTAGCTAATGAGTGTGGCTAATTCATTTATTAGCAATAAAGTTTGTTAAACTGGAGTAAAAAAAAAGCAACAAAACAAAAAAACCTTAAAATCTGAGAATCTAGAATAACTAAGGATTATTTCTTTTATAAATTGTTAGTAGGTAAAAATATTTCAGTGATACACACTGGTAGTTGCATATTTTAATGCACTTATTACTCCTTTAAGACATTTCATTATTAGTATAAATGTCTTTTTTCATTATTAATATGTCAAACATTTAAAATATACTACAAGGCAATGATTTTAGATATATAAAAATGTAAAATTGTATATCTTACCCATTACCTAAGTCTTTTGTCATAGAAGGCACCTTCATTATGTCTATTATCACTATAAACAGCAAGACTCTTCACTGATGATACAAGAGACTTCAGCTTTTTTGGGGTGAGTTTGTTTAGTTTAAAAATTTTCAACAAATTATTAGCCTTGTACTTCTTATATGTCTTCATTCTGTTGCTTTGCATGTCATTATTGGGGAAATGATAATTTAATATTTTGTTAAAGTGTTTTCTCAGATTCCAGAAGATAATTTTTTTGAGTTTTAAAAATAATTTGTACTTTTTTAAAGTTAATATATGTATTGCAGGAAACAAAAACACAAGAAGCAAAGAACAAAGTCATTCTCAATCATAAGCCGCTTAACTGTATGTGTTCTTTTAGGTCTTGCATGTACACAGATGATGTGCCATTTTGTGATTGAATTTGGACATTTTGTGTCATGCTTTTCTACACATCATGAATATTCATCAATTCAAAATCCCAAAGCTACAAGAGTATATTTTTAGCCACTTTAATTGAGTTTATTGGTACATTTTCTCATTTTTTTTTTCTTTTCCCTTATTCCCTTTCCCCTATGCTTCCCACTTTCCCTACACCTTTAGCTCTTTTCTTCCTATTTCAGAGTTTCAATTATATCATTAGGACGTTAGGTACTATTATAATTTTTTCACACCAGCAAAACTATTCAATGTTTACATATGTGTGACTTATTTATTTCACTTAGTAGTATATCCTCAATATGTATCCATTTTCCTATGAATGAATCTAATTTCTCATTCTTTATCGCTGAGTAGTATTCCATTTTATAGAAAAACCACATCTTCTTATCCAGTTTCCAATTGATGGGCAAATGGGCTGTTTCCAAGTTTAAGCTATTACAAACTGTGCTGCTATAAACATGGGTGTGCATATATCTCTGTGATATGATTCTTTTAATTCTTTTGGAAAGATACCAAGCAGAGGGATGGCTGGGTCAAATGGGACCTCTAGTCCCAGCTCTTTGAGATATCTCCATATTGATTTCCATAGTGGTTGCACCAGCCTGCACTCCCACCAACAATGGAGAAGGCTTCCTTTCTCCCCACAACCCTGCCAACATTTGTTATTGTTTTATTTCTTGATAGCAGCCATTCTTTGTGGGGTGAGGTGGAATCTTAGTGTTGTTTTCATTTGCATCTCTTGAATGACCAGTGATGTGGAGCATTTTTTCATATATTTACTTGCTGCTTTTACTTTTTTGTCTGACAAATATCTGTTCATTTCAGGTGCCCATTTTTGAATTGAGTCTTTATATTTGGGGAGGTTATTGTTTTGAGTTCTTTATATATTCTAGATAATAGTGCATTGTCTGAGGAGCAGGTGGTAAATTTTTTTCCCATGTTGTAGGTTGTCTCTTAATTCTGTCGGTGGTTTCTTTTGCAGTGCAGAAGCTTTTTAGTAAGATGAGATCTCAGTTGGTGATTCTTTCTGCTAGTTCCCATGCTACTGAGGATTTGTTCATAAAGTCTTTTCCTATGCCAATGTCTTTAAGAGTTTTGCCTAACTTATCTTCCAATGAGTTGTTTCTGTTTTAATATTTAGATCTTTAATCTTGGATTTTAGTTTAGTATATGGTGAAAGATAAGGGTCTAGTTTTAATTTTTGGCAGGTTGAGATTCAGTTTTTCCAACATCATTTATTAAAGAGGCTATCTTTCCTTGAGTGGGGATGGTCAGCTCATTTTTCAAAGATGAGGTAGCTGAGTACATCTGGATTTGTTTTTTTTGTCTTCCAGTCTGTTCCACTGATCCTCAGGTCTGTTTCTTTGCCAGTACTGTGCTGTTTTTAGTACAGTGGCTTTGTAGTATAGTTTCAAGTTGGGGATTGTTACACCTGGTGCCATGTGTCTGTTGCCTAGGATGGCTTTTGCTATTCTAGGTCTCTTCTGGTTCCAAATGAGTTATTGGATTCTTTTTTCTAGTTCTGTGAAATATAGTCTTGGAATTTCAATTGGCATTGCATTGAATCTGTATAGCAGTTTTGGTAGCATGGTCATTTTCACTATGTTGATTCTTCCTACCCAGGAGCAGGGGATATCTTTCCATTTTCTTATATCCTCTTTGATCTCTTTTTTCAGAGTGCTGTAGTTTTCAGTGTAGAGGTCTTTTGCTTCTTTCAATAGACTGATTCCTAGGTACTTCATTTTTTGGGATGCTATTGTGAAGGGAATTATTTCCCTAATTTCTCTCTCAGTGATTCTGTAATTTGTGTACAAGAAGGCTATTGATTTTGGAGTGTTGACCTTGTATCCAGCTACTCTGCTAAAAATGTCAATTAAGTCTAGAAGCCTTTTGGTAGAGTTTTTTTGGGTCTTCAATGTAGAGTACCATGTTGTCAGCAAATAATGACAGTTTAACTTCTTCCTTTCATATCCTTACTATTTAATTTCTTTCTCTTGCCTAATTGCTATGGCTAATGTTTCCAGAACTATATCAAAGAGCAGTGGTGATAGAGGGCAACCTTGTCTTGTTCCTAATTTTAACATGAAGGTTTTATTTTTTGGCCATTTAATATGATGTTGGCTGTTGGTTTTCATAGATAGCCTTTATTAAGTTGAGATATAGACCATCTATTCCAATTTTTTGTAGGGTTTTATCATGAATAGGTATTGAATTTTGTCAAATGCTTTTTCTGCATCTATTGAGAGGACATAATGTTTTTGTTCTTGACTTTGTTAATATAGGGTATTACATTTATTGAACCATCCTTGCATCTCTGAAATAAATCTGACTTGGTCAGGATGTATGATCTTCTTGAAGATCCTCTGTATTTTGTTAGCTAGTATCTTATTAAGGATATTTGCATCTATATTCATTAAGGAAATTGGCCTGTAGTTCTCTTTTTTAGTTGTGTCTTTCCCTGGTTTGGGAATCAAGGTGATACTTGCATCTAGGAATGAATTTATAAGTATTTCTTCCCTTTCAAGTTAATCGAAAAGTTTAAAGAGTAGTAGCTGTAGTTCTTCTCTAAATGTCTTGTAAAATTCAGCAGTAAATCCATCAGGACCTGGGCTTTTCTTTGTTGTTAAATTTTTAATTACATTTTCAATTTCACTGATTGTAATTGGGGTGTTTAAAATGTTTTTATCTTCCTTGTTCAAATTTGGTAATACATAAGTATCTAGAAATCTGTCCATTTTTTCTGTTTTCCATTTCATTGGAGTACAGGTTCTCAAAATAGGTATTAATGATCCTCTGTATTTCTGTTGGATCTCTTGTGACTTCACCTTTTTCATTCCCAATTGCATGGATCTGAGCCTTTGCTTTCCTTTTTTCATAAGGTTAGCAAAGGGTTTATCAATTTTATTTATTCTTTCAAAAAACCAACTCTTCAATCCATTTATTTTTTGTATTGTTTTGTTAGTTTCCATTGCATTGATTTCTGCTCTAATCTTTATAATTCCCCCTCTTGTTTGAGCTTTGGGTTTTTCTTGCCTTTGTTTTTCTAGGATTCTAAGGTTCATCATTAAATTGTTTATTTGAGCTTGCTCTTCTTTTCCTAGTGTGGGCATTCAGTGCTATGAATTCTCCACATAGAACTGCTTTCATTATGTCCCATAGATTCCTGTATGTTGTATTGGCATTTTCATTTATTTGTAAAAACTGACTAATTTCTTCTTTAATTTCCTCTGTGATCTATTGATTGTTCAGCAGAGTGTTGTTCAAGTTCCATGTGTTTGTGAAGTTCCTACGGTTTCTTAGGCTATTGATCTTCAGCTTCATTGCACTATGATCTGATAATACATAGGGAAAAACTTTGATTCTTTTGCATTTATTCAAACCTGTTCTGTGAGCTAGTATGTGGTCTATCTTGGAGAATGACCCATGTGCAGCTGAAAAGAATGTATATTCTGATATTGTGGGGTTGAACACTCTACAGACGTCTAAGAAGTCCATGCATTCAAAAGATTGGTTCAGTTCTAATATTTCATTGTTGATTTTTTGCCTAGATAAAATTTGTATTTGTGAAAGTGAGTTATTTAGATCATCCACTACAATTGTATTAGTGCTTATTTGGTTTTTCATGTTTCTTAATATTTCTTTTATATATTTGGGGACATTAATATTTAGTGCATATATGTTTATGATTGTCATCTCTTCCTCTTGAATTGTTCCTTTTATACAAAGATGTGGTGGCCTTTTTGTCTCTTTTAATCAGTTCTGGTTTGAAATTTAGTTGGTCTGTGAATAAGATTGCTATCCCTGCTTTTTTATGGGTTCCTGTCACATGGAGAATTGTTTTCCATCCTTTCACTTTCAGTCTATGGGCTTCTTTTCGCACTAGGTATGTTTCTTATATACAACATATTGTTGGATTTTGCTTCTTAATCCATTCTGCCAGTCTATTTCTCTTGATTGGTGAATTGAGGCCACTGACATTGATTGCTATAACTGATATATACTGACTTGTTATTGTCATGTTATTGTCCTTTTGTTGACTCTTTTTACCTTTCCCCCTTCTCCTTTTAGTTTCTTTCCTTGCCCATTTGATTTGCTATGCTGGGTCTCATTGTGTTGTTACCTTCATTGTCTTTTTCTAGGATATTGTTTAGAATTCCTTGTAGTGCTGGTTTGGTATTCATGAAGTTTCTTGGGTGTTTTTTTGTCATGGAAGTATCTTAGTTCTCCATCCATTTTGAAAGAGAGTTTTGCAGGATACATCAGTCTACATTTGAGGTTGTTTTTTTCTAGGACTTGAAATACCTCACTCCAGGCTCTCCTTTGCCTAAAGGTTTATGTTGAAAAGTCTGCTGTGATCCTGATGAGTTTTCCTTTGCATGTGATTTATTTCTTTTCTCTTATTGCTTGTAGCATTTTATTCTTCTGTTGGGTTTCTGGGATCTTGATTATTATACGTCTAGGTGTAGATTTTTTTTTTATCATGGCTAGTTGGAGTCCTATATGCCTCACTTATCTGTATGTCAAATTCTTCCCCTCCATTTGGGAAATTTTTTGTCATTAATTCTGTGAACAAGTTTTTTAAATCATAGGCATTTTCTCCTGCTACTTCATGGATTCCTATCAGTCTTATGTTATTCTTCTTTGCATCATCTAGGGGTTGTTGGGTGGATTTCTAATGATCCCCTACTGTTTTTAAGAGACCTCTCTTTTCACAGTCACTAATTGCAATCTTATCTTCTATATCTGAGATTCTATCTTCACAGTCTTTTATTCTGTTTTGAACACTTTCCATAGAGTTTTCAATCTCCTGGATATCTTTTTTAAAATTTTTTATTAAGTTTATTGGTACATTCTAGGTATACAGTACAGTTACATTCATTACTGGGATCTTGTACCTTTACATGACAGTTCTTAGTTATCATTTTTCCCCTTGTTCCTGCCCTCCATTCACCCCTTCCTCCCTTTTCCATTTTTTCATTTTCTCAAATTTGTGTCTTTTCCCTTATTCCTTTTCCCCTATCCTTTGCAGTTTCCCTACACCTTTAGCCCTTTTCTTCATATTTCACATTGTTAATTATCTCATTAGGATCTTGTGTACTATTATAGTTTATTCACACCAGAGAAACTTTTTGGTATTTACACATGTGTGACTTATTTATTTCACTTAGTAGTATATCCTCAAAATGTATGCCTGTATATCTCTTTGAATCTGTTCTATGGATTCCACTTCTTTCCTATGTTGGGCATTTATTGCTTTCATTTCTTTCTTATGCTGGGCCTTCATGGCTTATATCATTGTCCCGAGCTCATCTATTTTTTTTTTTTCAGTTTCTGTTCTAGAGTCTCTAATCATGACTTCCATTTTGCTCACCATCTCTATGGTTTGTGGGAAATTATTTCTGTTTTGAATTTTTCTAGAGCCTGATTGATCTGTTGTGTTACTTTCTGTGATATGAGTTCAGGGTGTCCTGGTAGTTCACTATCAGACTTTTCATCCTCATTTGCCCTACCATTTGGCATTGGTAAATTGGAAGTCTGTCTTTGTGTCTTGCTTAAGTTTTTTCTCATTTTTATTTTTGTTGTTGGGTTGTCCTTGGTTTAATTCTTGTGTTATTACTTAAATCTTCCTGATATAGTTGCACTTTAGCTTTTGGATCTCTACTGACTCATAGACATTCTCATTTTCATAATATCAGAGAAAAAACCTCATTAAATCAATCACAGTCCTTTATCCCAATTGATACAATCAGCAACATAATAGGATCAAGCACAACTTGCAAATTGACCACTTGTGGTAGTCATTAGTCTATCACCTTTAAACCACATGAATTAAATTAAAATCAAGGAACAGTCCAAAATATGTTGCAGTGAATAAACTTTTCAGTATAGCATATTTACCATTTAGGATGGGGGCTTAGACAGAGGATGAGAGGAGTAGATAAGTAAAAGAATTGGAGAAGCTTTCAAGTGAAGCTAGAGGACAGAATGACCACACAATCTTAACTGTTAAATTCAAAGGGGATTGACAGAGTACAAGTATAAGGACAAAAATATATCCCCTTAACAGTAATAGGGGCTCACTTTCCCATGAAACTATTAACCCTTGTGTGAGGTAGAATGACAGAAGAATTGAACATTTAAAAAAAGAAAAAGAAAAATGATAAAAGAAGAAATCTGAGTTAGGGCAGGGGCAGAAACAGAAAGGGAGATGAGGGATAATATGGTAGACCAAGAGACTGAGTTGGAGAAGGAAGAAGGAAAAGGAAAGAATTTGCAGCGTGGAATGAGGAAAAGAAAGAAAAAAATGAATTTTATGGGCCTCTTTTAGACTATATATCTGCTGTCATAATATACAACATGTGCAGCCATGTACAGAACCAAGTCCCCTGATCTCAGCTAGATGGTGGCAGAACCCCACGATGCAGACTGACCTCAGTCTGCAAGGCCTAGATTGAGGTTCCCAACCTCCTTCAGGGTTGAACTCGCCACAGTTCTACTACTGGTTTTCTCCACCCTTTCTTTAAACATGTTCAAAGTTGGGAGCTCAGAGAAATACCATTTATTCCTGGCCTTTGCTTCTTCAGAGTGGGTCTAAAGATTAGCACAGTTAGGAGGTCTGAGAGCAGGGGCTTGGTTTAGGGACACCCACTTGGCTACCTTTCTTGCAATGGAGTGATGGTCGCAGCGCAGGCAGGGGAGGATGCAGCTACCCGGTCCATGGATTGGGCCCAAGTAGGTCTTCCTGGCACTCAAGCAGCACTTTAAATTTACCCCAAAGAAGGTGACTGTAATGTGAATGGACATGGATTTATTGCAAACCGGATACAATGTGCATCCTAACGGTGCTAAGAACATTTCAGTAGAAAGCAAGTTTTCCCATCTCAGAAAGTCCTTGATTATCAGTTGACAGAAACTGGTGTACTTAAAGTTAAATTATGACACATCACCTTAAGCCCTATTTCAAGGACTCAGTTATGTAACTTAAAGCACAAATGCAATTTATAAATCAATTTACTAGTCTTCTTATAAAACTTCCATTTTCTGTGCAATATATAATCATAGTCATCTAAGACACATAGTTTTTCACTAATACGTTATTTAAGACAACATGGAGCAGTGTTTTTAATACATGTTTGTGTTTCACAGGAAAATGAAGTCCTCTAGAGACTAAGCACACCATTATTGTTCTGGCGTGCTTAATTAATCCTTGATAATTTTTTCATTTTCTACAAAACTCAAACTCTTCACTGATAAAATATAATAGTAGAGAACATTCTTATAGAAGCGCTGGCTGTCTTGTCACTGAGACACAATACCTGACAGCTGGATACCCACAAGTCGGAATGAGGACTTTCTGTGACAGGAAACCTGATTGCATCAGAAATACTCTCAGTGACATTGGACTACCCTTTATGTCCTGTTTCCAGTAGCTTCATGCCCATTGTCATTTTTCTCAGACTGAATTCTAACTAGTATTAAATGTGCTTGGTGTTAAGTTTTGGATCACAGTTTTAAAGATGTCAGTTCATGCCTGGTCAGCATGCTCACAATGTGCCAGTTGAAGCAAAGAAAATGGGGAAGATGTAGGGAGGGAGCTCATCCCTTTCCTGGGGTCTCTTCCCCAGCAGCACACCACTTCTGGTGTGGCCCTGTTTCCTACAGTGTCTATGTGCCATTAGTGGATTGATTCCCCTGATGAGTGTAAAGGGATTATAGAATTGTTTCTGCTCCTTTTGGTGGACATAATACAATATTTCAACTTTGATAGATATACTTTATTAAGTTTCACCTACTGTTGGTTAACCTGGATGAACATAGTACATAAACCAATGAGGAGAACATTAACAATAAAAACCTTCTTAAAGAGCATTAATTTAATGGTGTACACAACAAAGCTAAATATGAAATCAATATTGTTTTCTAATGAACTTCTGTTGTTATCTGAAGTTTAGAAAGGATCTTAATGTTTATTTGTATGCCTCTTTATACAGAAAAATTAGTGCCAAAATAAGAAAGTGTAATAGGAAAGTTTATATTATTGATATTGTTGATAATGTGAAATTAACTATTTATGTACATTTAGAAGTTCTTTGTTCATAGAAAGATCCCAAGGGAGAGGCTACATAAAATACTTTTCTGGAAGGTTATTTTATTCTTACTTTTTAAACTAATGTTCTTGTATCCTAAATTAGTCAGTGGGAAAATAAATTGATGGCATGAAATTAATTTCCAATTTTTAAAATCTACATGGATATAAATCATTGTAACTTGAGAGAGACTGAAAAAGGACTGTATTAACGCGAGTTTGTGTTCAACAGACAGATAAACATCCTTTCCAATCCAAATCACTGCTGCGTATTTACCCATCATTAGCTATAATCTATTTCAGATGATGATGATAAATGAAAACAGAAACTGGATTGCTGAATAATACCTAGTTAATGATAACAAACAATCACAAATATAGAGAGGCTCCTTCCTCAAAGTTGGTACTTAGCCCAAAGGGTGCCTTACTCTGCATTACCTCCTCTGGTATTGCAGGTTTCCTCTTTTATTGGGGTTAATGTGCACAACTTGACAGTTTTATGAGCATTTTAATACAAATTTGTACATGTATACAATTGATGTTGACAAACAGTAATAATATTTTAAAGGCAGACTCCATAAATTTAATGCCTAAGTATAAAAATGAATATAGATATACAAATAGGACACATAAACTGTATGTGTTGATTTTAAAATGTTGAAAAACTCTTCCATTCCTGGGACAAAGCCCACATGGAGTGAAGTATTATTTCTTGTGTATTTTGCTGAATTAAATCTGATAGTGTTTTCTTGGCATTGTGTATGTCTATGACCATGAAGGACACTATTGCATACAATTCTTTCTTCTTGAAGTACTGGTATCAGGTTTAATGTTAGGGCAAGGCAGCAATCTATTTTGGAAGCCTATGCTAAATTGGAGATACACTCATCCATGTGGTACCAACACTGCTTTAGCAGAAAATGAAGAGAATGTGGGTTTTTTCAAGATGTCTTACATGAAATGCTTCTTATATCTGACATGATACCTAACCTCTCTATTAGGTGATCCCCAAACAGAGAATCAGTCATAAGAGAAACTTAAAAATCCTTTATCCAAAATGCTGGGGACCTTAATATTTCACCTTTATTATTTTTTAAATTGTCAAATATTTTACAATATATAATGAGACAGTTTGAGATGGAACCCAGTTTAAACACAAGATTTGTAGTTTTTTTTCACCAGAAGCTTGTACCCATAATTTTGTGATGAAAAACTTTTTACTAAAATGAAGCATTAGAAACCATAGTTGGCTCCATCTCCATCACCCTACTCAACAGTCTGTGATTGTTTAACATCACCACCATTCCTCAATCTGAATTTATGTACCACCAATAAGCAAACAATTTCTTATACTTAGTCACACATAATTACTTAGCAGTAAAAAGATGCTATCTTGCTACTCTCATGAAAAATCAAGTGTTCAGGATAGACAAGCAACATGATAGTATCACCAGAATCTCTCTTCTAGATGTGCAACAATAAAAATAATCAACAAGGACAAGCTTTCAGTCTTTACCTACGAAGTTTTCATTTAAAAGTTAGTGTGCATTCTATTGTATATCTTATTGGGTAATGTTAGTTATAAAGATTAATGATTTTCATTTTAGCAACTTCATATATGCATGCAATATACTTTATCATTTTTATTTCATGATTCCCTTTCCCTTATTCCTTCTTCTTACTTTAATAGTCTGTCTTCTATTTTTATGTTATTTCTGTCTGTTTCCTTTTTCTTTTTTATTTATTATTATTATTATTATTATTATTATTATTTTTTTTATATGTAGTTCAGACTGTTCTGGAACTCACTGCATAGCCCAGGCTGGTCTCGAACTCACAGCCATCCTCCTGCCTCAGCCTCCCAAGTGCTGGGATTACAGGCATGCACCACCACACCTGGCTTCTTTTTATTTTTAGATTCCACATATGAGACAAAAATTTCTTATTTGTGTTTTTGAGTCTGGCTTATTTTACTTAACATGATGATCTTCACTTTCTTCTGTTTTCCTGCCAATAATATGATCTTGTTCTTTTTAATGGCTGAACAATGCTCCCCTGTGTACTTTCTGTTATCTATTTTTCTATTGACAGGTACCTATGTTCATTTTTTAACTATTGTTAGTCTATAATAAGCATTGGTATGTAATTATCACATTAACAGATAAACTGTAATCCTTTGAGTATAATACCAAGGAGTGAATGATGAAGCTGGAGTGAATGGTATTTGTATTTTTAATACTGCATTTGTAAGTTGCTTCCATATTGATTTCCACTGTGACTATAGTAAATATATTCCCACAAAAAATGTGAGTCCTCTTAAACATTATCATCTGCAGCACTTATTTCATTTTTATTATTAATTATAGACATTTCAACTAAAGTGAGTTGGAATCTCAGTGGACTTTTGTCTTCCATTTCCATTAAAACTTTTCTATACAGCAGTAAAATTACTGCTCATAAAGGAGCTTGAAAATCAACTCCATTTACAATAGCTTCAGAAAGAAAAGCCTAGGCATCAGTCTAATGGAAGAATGAAAGATATCAGTGATGATCATTACAGAAACCTGAAGAAAGAAATTGAAGAAGATACTAGAAAATGGAAAGACCTCTCATGTTGATGGATCAGCAGAATTAATACTGTTAAAATGGCCGTGTTACCAAAAGTGATCTACAGATACCACGTAATCTCAATCAGAATACTAATGACATTCTTAGGACTAGAACAAAAACCTAAACTTGTATAGAAATGCAAATAACACAGAATACTCAAAGCAATTTTGAGCCAAAAGAATAATGCTGGAGGAAACCTGGTACCTTACTTTATACACCAACCATAGCAAAAACAGCATTACTGGCCTACAAACAGATGAATAGACCAGTGTTACAGACTGGAGGAACTGGAGTGCAGCCATCTGATTCTGGACAAAGTGGCCAGAAGCACACACTGGAGCAAGACAGCCTTTTAACAAGTGGTGCTGAAATACACATATCTACATAAAAGATTAAATTTGGACCCCTGTGTCTCATATTCGAAAATCACTTCAAATTGGCTCAGCAACCTAGGTATAAGACCTAAAACTCCAAAACTTTTAGAAGAAACACCTTACATCGTACTCACAGGAAAGGACTTCCTGATTAGGACCCCAACAGGAAATAAAAACAATAATAAACAGATAGAATTGTGCCAGATTCAAAAGTTTCTGCACAGCAAAATAAACAAGCTATTGGGTAAGGTGAAAACCTACAGGATGGGGAACATACTAGCAGCTCCGCTTCAGACAGAAGATTAATATTCAGAATACATATGAAGCTAAGCAAACCAGTTTTTCATCTCCTTCTCCTCTACTCCCTCCTCCCTCTCTCCATCTCTTTTCCAAAACATGTGACCCCGAACTTTACATTTTCTTTCAATTTGGGGTTGACACAACTCCATTATGATTCGGACAACTTTCATTCTTTAATTCCCAGTTCATTGTGATCTTTGCCTGTATCATGACCAATATAGAATTAAGCGTCATGTGTCTACTGCAACATTGATAACCACTCTTTTGATACACTGAGAGCTTCTGTTGAGGAAGGAAATGGCCAGTGACATTCAGAAATGAGCTGAACGGAAGTAAAATAATAAAAAGTTTACTTTGTCAGAAAAGGGTCGATCGCATTAAAAAAGGCAACGCTAGTGATTGACCTCCTATTAGGTTGCAGTTTCCTCTTTTATAGGTTTTACAGCTATGATCTCATTCAGGTGGTTACGTTTCATTTCCTCAGTTCACATAACCCAAGTACAAATTACAGTAACAAGACAGCTCACTTTAACCCAGACGTAACAATTCTTTGCACTTGGGGAGTTTACCTTAAGATTCCTCTAGCTAGCTATTCTAGTGCACAGGAAAGGGGTGTTCAAGGTTAGGGATGAGGCCAGATGTTCCACTTCATGGTCAGTGTCTCCAGTGTCTCTTAACTTTGAAATAAAGCATATTGCTGTTAAGAGACAGAAGTCATTTCATTTTATTTAATTTATATTTTTTTCTTTTTAAAAGTTTTTTTTTTGTGTTGGTTAGTGTTCCTTTCTCTTTTTTTTTTCCCTCATTGAGTTTATTGGTACATTTTAGGTGTACAGTACAGTTTCATTCATCATTGGGATCTTGTACCTTAAATGACAGGTCTTGGTTCTCATTTTTTCCTCTTGTCCCTGCCCTCCCTTCACCCCCTCCTCCCCTCCCCATTTACAAACATTTTATTTCCATTTTTTCATTTTCTCCTATTTTTTTCCTTCCCCTTATTACCTTTCCCCTACCCTTCCCACTTTTCCTACACCTTCAGCCCCTTTCTTCCTATTTCACATTGTCAATTATGTCATTAGGGTCTTATATACTATTATAGTTTACTCACACCAGAGAAACTATTCAGTATTTACACATGTGTGACTTATTTATTTCACTTAGGAGTAATTTTATATTTTCCTAATATTTTGTAGGTTTTTAGATAATTTACAAAAGTTCTCTGTATTACTTCAGTATTTTTCTATTTTCCATTAAGTTCTCTTCTATCACTTTCAGCAGAGACCTTCAACAATTCAGTGTTCTGTTTCTTTAGGTCCTATGTGAACATCATGCCAACCCTTCCTCGATTGTAAGATGACTCACTCTTCTAGTTTGCACAACTGCTTGAGTTCATGGGTACAGGGGCTTCATCACATTCATTATGTGAATCTCTGATACCCAGAAGGACAGTTACAGACATCACAATGGCATGTGGGGAATTTTCCACAGTGTATACATGCACAGAGCGAGTTGTGTGAACAACCTCCTGAGTGATGAGCAGCCGTCTTGGCTGCATGTGTGCCAGCATGGGGACTCGCTCTCCGTGCTTCTGGCCTGCACCTGGGCCACTTTACTACCATTCGGACTGGACTGAGCCTTTCTGGATGAATCTGCAAGCTCACAGTAAACACAGATCATAGCCAAAGGGGCCACAAGAGGCGTCTTTTTACTCCCTGGAGACACTGAATAAACTATGAGTCGAACTCTTGCGTTTTGACAACCACTCATGACAAGGAGTGGGGTTTTTCACTTGTGACTCATATCGGCACTCAAAAAGCTGGAATGTTCAGATTAGAGAAGTTCGGTCTGCACTGTGAGTCCTACCTGACCACCACCCTGGTGCTGGGGCTATTCTTCTGGAACAAAACTTTTGTTCTCTCCATGTGCTCAGAAGTGTTGCCAGAGTGACCCCTAGCTCTCCACAGTAAAGGTACAAGCTCTATAACCAACTAAATATGAGACAACTTTTAAACAATTTTACTTCCAGATCTTGGGCAAGGGGATATAATGAGTGAGGTGAGCAGACTTCCACCACCCCAAACTCAATCAAATGTGAGTGGGAATGTAGAACCGAGCAGAGAGAAAGCATAGAGAGAAATGAGAGAGAGAGAGAAAGAGAGAGAGAGAGAGGAATAGAAATAGAAGTAGTCAGCATGCATATGGGAAGATAATGTGGGTCACAGTAAGTTGGTAGTAAATATCTCAATTGCCCCCTTAAAGCACAGAGTAGGAAAGTGGGAAGGCCAGACAACTAGGTTGAAGCAATGCCTGGAAGTTTTATCTCTGGCCATTGGCCAGACCCCCCCCCATTTTTGGCTGTCCTGTTTGGTGTGACTGAGACATGTTTCTGGTATGAAAGGTTAATTCTGTATTCAAAATAGATGCTCAAACAAAATAAAATTACGAGGATGCTGTGCACACTTCTGTAGTGGAGAGGGAGGTATGTCTGTGTGTTTTGTTTTCTATCAACAAATTATAGAATTGGTATAACTAACTCTTAAAATGCTTGAAAGAATTTTCAAGTGATATCATCTGGAATTAATGCTTGGTTTGGTCATGGACAGTTTAAACCTTCCAATTTCTCTAATAAATATAGATGATTTAGATCATCTATTTTTTCTTAAATTACTTTGGTATTAAATACCTCAGTATTTAAATACCACCATATTTCTCTCTGAAAGAGCTAAACATAATTTATAGCTAAAGGGCTGTTTTAAAGTTTCTTAAGCTGTATTTTTAATGTCTGAGCAATCCATAGTAATGATGATCTATTCCCCTTTAGAAATTTGTGGCAATATACGTTGCAATTTTGGATAGGATACTTCATAAGTAGTAATTTGCTTAATTAATTGTATAATGTTGTTCAATCTTTTAATACCTTCACTGCTTTTATATTTAATTATTCTTTTCAATATAAGGACAGTGTTGAAATCGCTGACTATATTTGTGGATTGTACACTTCTTATAGCTTTATTAGCATTTACTTTATATTCTTTATAGCTATTAAGTACATAGATCTTAGGATCATTATGTCATTGTGATAAATGGGTCACTTAGCATTATACAGTGACCTGTTTTGTCCTTCTTAATAGTCTTGGCTCTGATTTCAACATTATTTAATTAGCATTACAGTCACTTGAATTTTTTCTTCAGGATTAGCAGGGTATGTTTAAAAATACTTTAATACTTATGAAATTGCATTATTTTGTTCTTAAATAAGTTCCATCTCTGCAGGACAAAGATGGGAAGTGGAACTACTTTGAAATAACTATATAATCTAACAATTTCCACGAATAACTACTGTTTACTGGAATCTAACAGAAAACAGGGACTCTGCTCAGTCAAAACACATGTCTATTACAGAAAAGAATATGCAGTAGTAGGCACAATAATTATTCTCTAAACATAGAAACTCTAGACTGACACCGAGAGAGGCGCTCACATACCCCAGTGTATCAAGCAGGGTGCGCCTGGCCTACTGAATCTGCCAGTTGTTTAGCAAGCAGTGAGCAAGAGTGCTCTTTATCTGAAGAAAAATTAGGTGCATCACAAGACTTACAATTAATGAACTCACTTTTCAAGATTATCTGATGCATAATTAAGCCTGACAGGTAAGCCAGGTAAATGAAAAATTAAAGCATTGAGATATGATGATGTTCCACCAGATCAGTAAAACTGCTGCTTAGCTTTCATAGTCAGCACAAATTTTATTCTAAATTTTGATCTAGACTGGAACTTCTGATATTTTAATTCAGTTGTTTTTTTCAAAACCAATAACAATGAAAATACTGCACTATAAATCTGAGTATACAGTCTTGCATTTTTTCCATTGTTTTTTTTCCTTCTCCCTTTTATCTGCTTTCTTTTGGGTAGTACACTCTTATTATTTTAAGTATTTTCATTGCTGGCTTATTAAACACAAGTAATTTGCTATTTCACTAATTGTTTCACAGTTACAATAAAATTCTTTAGCACATCACATTGTATCTTCGTATGATCAATCATTTTACATACATCATGTATATTAAAAATCTTTACAATAGTTTGATTTATGAATTCATTTTTGTTCCTTCTAGGCATCCATGCTATTTTTCCTCTATATTTGGTATGATCTTCGTTACATAATACTATTATCAAATATAGTGTGATGTATGGGACAATTCAAGTTTTAAAAATGTAACTTGCATTATAACTACATTATACATGTAAATTCATTATAAATATCATAAATCTACATTACATTAAAATATACATCAATAGTGATTCCTTCTGTATTATCAGTTGATAACTAGGACAGGTATTTTCACATAAAATGAAATGTCTTGGTTTACTTGATTTATGAGTGGCTAGCTTTGTTAGTATTTTATGTTTGCTCAACTATAGATTTTCATATAACACAACTATTTCTAAAGCTTATCACATTAGATTTTAATTTCTCAAAATATTAAATTTCCAATTATAGATCAGAGTCTAAAGAACTATTTAGCCTCAACAGTATAAAGAGGCCTTTTGAGAGGTTGTCTAAGAATGACTGATCCATATTTGGAGCTGAAGAAAGTCAGGCGTAGAGAGACTATATTAGAAGAAAGGATATACTTGTCAAAGAAAGAAGAGCTGATCTTTTGCCCCAGATACTTGGCTGTTTTTGCATTCACCAGTGTACTTAGTTAATATTGCACATGGGTTTATTTAAATCAGTCCTCCAGGGAATTGACTCTCACACTGAAAATAATAAAGCAAAGTAGAGATATTGACCTAAGGTCAGCAAGCAGTTAATCAAATGTGCATTCAAGCTACTAATTTTCTTTAGACTCGGAAACTAATGAACAGAGATAAAAAGAAAGTAGAAGTCAATCAAAAAGCAATATTAAATAAACTGCTTATATAAATTAATTATTAAAATAATTTGTTTTCTTCCAAAATTAAAGAAAACATTATATACCTGACTTAGAGCTGAATTTTGAAATGAAAAGTAAAATATTACGAGGTAATAAATTAAAAGCATGGATGATATATTCATGTATCTGTTTCAATATGCTTTATGACATTTTATAGTAGAACAAATATATTTTAAAAAAGAAATTTGTTGTCTTGTTAACTGCGTATAAAATGAGGGCATAGGAGTAGAAAGGAATCCATCTCTCCCTATGAAAAAAAGTAAATAGAACAAAAATAACAGCTTCTGGACAACAACTGGATTGTCTAGATTCAAATGTTAGTGGCATTATTATCCATACACAAAATAATTTCCATGATGCATATTCTTCATCATTAAGTTGACAGATGTGTGATAATTTGAATAATTAATATACAGAAATCAGGTTTGGAAAATGAGCTCTGAAAAAGTTTTTAATAAATGCAAGTTGCTTTCATCACCACCATCATCAATTCATTAAATCATTTCAATTGTTTTCTAAAGTAATCAGTCTTTAAATGAGAATGAAGATGCCAATCATTTTCTTCCCATTAAAAACAAACTGGCTTTGGGCCCGGGGCTTAGCTCAGTGGTTAGCTCAGTGGTTCCACTGCCTGCCTCACAAGCGTAAGATCCCAAGTTTGATCTCTGGTACCAAAACAAAACAAAACAAAACAAAAAAGTAAAAAAAAAAAAACCCACAAAAACCTGGCTTTTAGATATGTTTCTTTTGCTATTGGGTTTTCCAGACCTAAGAATACGTCTTGAGGACTTATGCATGGGAGAAATGTGCATTACCACTGAGCCGTGCCTCACCCTTTAATCAGTTCATGGGTGGATTGGAAATCAGCTAAGTGAAACAGCAAACTATGCAAGGTGAAATTGTTACTTATACGATTTAACGAACATATATCTAAAATACAACTAAAGTGTTAATTTTCTAAAATTCAAGATATTTTATGCCCTTAAGTTCTTTATACTCATTGCATGGACTCGTTATTCAAGTTTGTTACTAATTCACTCAATAATACAGTCACTACTGAATTGGAAATTCTACATCGTGTATCTTTCAGTAAGAATGCCTCCAGGATGTTTCTGCATTATAAATTATGGAGTCCAAAATATAACTCATCATCAATCATGGAGTGATAAATTTCTTAGGAGTTTGCAGTTTAGTCTGTAAGTGGGTATTGCAGTTTCTGACTTAAGTTTTGTTTTCTGACTCTGAACTGTTATGTGCCTCAGTAGAAACACATCTCTTTGATTTTGTGTTTGTGTGTGTGCACTTGTTTTCTTTTGATCTGTGACACACTGTTCCAAATTCCTTGCAGCAGAGAAAAAAATGACAGTAATTTCCTCCACGACATAATAGAAGTTTAGAATTTGTATTTTAGGTGAGTTTTTTTATTGAGTTATGTATTTAAAACTTACTCAATTTAATGAAATAGTTGTGTTCTGATGTGGAGAATTCTGTGTGAATTCAAAATATCAGTTTCTTTATAATACATAAATTTCACCTACCTTACCGTATGAAACAACTTTTTCTTTAACTTATCCATGTTCCTTTTTAATTTATAGACATTTACATTTTAATTTAGTCCAATAATGAATTCATTTGTTTTTATCTGTCTTTCATTGCTAATTTTAAAGGATGATTCTAATCCAATTTCAAAAACATACTTCTAAATTTCCTTAGTATTTTTTCATTACATATTAATTGCGTGTCTTTCCTTTATTGATGTCACTGGAAAGTATGACTATGTGTCTCATGAAGCTATGAATACGGGTCTACTCTCTGAAACTGAGGGCCAGGCTTGCACAAAAGCCTTACTTTCCATGGATTTCACGTTAGTGATGGCAGGAAAGGAGCTTGTGTAGAGAGGAGATGAAAGTCCAAGGTCAGGATTCCTTTAGGGTATGTAAGTATAAGGGACCGCTTTATTGATTATACCCAAAGCAGGCCGTAAGGAGTGAAGGTTGTAAAGAGTCAACCCTGTCTTTGGCTTGTTTATAGAAGCAAGTCTGGGCAAAGCCTATGTTCTGAGGTCAGAGTGATTCTTATCCAAATTGCATTGACACAGTTAAAACCTTCTTACCAAGAGGGACATGGGTATATGCTAACTACCATCGTATATTTTGTCTGTTCTGTCCCTAATTCAAGAATGCATTGTCTAATCATTTACAAGCCTTGCATACATTAATAACTTGTCCATAGCAACTGCACGTCCTCTCACATAGCACCTTTACCCCAATCTGACCATGATGTCATCAGTAAATGGCTGTGGCTTGGATTGGCCAGGGTCTTTGCTGGTTGCTCAGCATTGGCCATCCTGCCTCCCCACTTCTCTGTCTCTTTAATTCTGCTTGAGTTTTTCTTTTAAACTCTCATCAGAGCAATGAATAGGTGATTGGAACCTGGCACAGGGGTCTCTGATGTGTAAGGATCCTTACTATGAAATAATTACATAGGCGAGAGGAAGATGAGGGAAAATTACACTGCTTTGTTCACCGTTAGGAATATTACTTCATTTACTTCTTTGCATAAGAATTTCAGAAAATATTTTTCAAGTTTTATGAAAACTGTACTTGTGCCCTATTTATGTCTATGTTGAAATAATGAATTATTCTCATTCAACTAAAAGTATGCCATACTTTCACTGCATTCTGTGATATCTTTCCTCTGTACTGGTGAAATATATTTCTTTTTATTTATTCCCATACATATTTCAAGTATTCTTACAATTTCGTTATTAGCCAGCTAAGAGATATAACTAATTATAACTACTATTTATAGATATGCTTTTATAGTGAAGTAGGAATAAAAAATATATATACACATATGCAAGAAGTAAAGCAAATGTTCTTCACACAGACTGGATGTTGTTTAAAGAGTGAAATAAATGTTTAAAATGTTGCTTAAAAATGACCAAATACTTACATTATAAAAAAAGTCAATACCATTTTTACAGCTTAGAGACAGAATGCCTTCTGAGCTTTTCTCTAAATACCCTCCAACTTTACTGCCCAATTTCCGATCTTCCAGGATGGAGGTAGATATATAGAGTGCCTCATTTCTCTATTATGTTTAGAAGGACTAAAGCAGCTTAAGTAGCTCAGCCCTGTCTAATTTCATCTGAGGGGAAATCTGTCTACATAATAAGTTCATTTTATTTACAGGATCACTTCTATCTTATTTGGATAGATATTTCTTTAATATAGAGAAAGATGTCCATGATAATTGTATATGTCACTGTAAATGCATAATCCTTACTATAGGATTTAGATAAAATCTTCACTTGGATAGCCTGCTAATTCCTTTCTCAATTTCTACTTTATCATGATGAAATCATAGTTTGATTCCTATGCTTGTGTTTATTTTGAATGGATTGGAAACATTCAGGTAGAAATTATTCAGTATTTTAAGAAGGGATAGAGACTTTTTATGTAACCATAAATAAGTGTCTACCATTTAATTCTAATACAATGAGACAGTCTTGCATAATTTTTAAATGGCACAAGCAGTAAATTACTACACGAAGTGTCAAAGTGCGCAGCTATGACAGTGCAGAAGGTGAGAGATCACTCAGAGTCAAGATTCAGTCTGAGCTCCAAGAGGCCCAAAAGAGCTGATTCACAGAGACAAAGCAGTGTGAGAAAATCTCAGGAAAAAAGCCCCAAGCAGAACCCTCTGTGGATACTGATTTGTAACTCTGGGATGTGAAGAAAAGATAAAGAAGAAAAAAAAAACATTTGCAGTATTTGTATAGGAGTTTGGGTCGATTCATGGAAGAGACAGGTTGATTTACTGTGTGACACTTGTTGACCTTATTTAAGCAAGCTGATAAGGACATGAGGAGCACAATGGCCAGAGCAAACATCTTTGAGAATACATAAACTGTTGTTGATGCTACTTGGTTATTACCCTGCCAATCTGCTCTGAACTTTTTTTTTCCTCAATGAGTTTAATGTAAAATAGGAAGAAAAGTGCTCTGAACTTTACACATGCATTCTGGGAGCCTTAGAGATGCTATTCCAAGGTCCCTTCATTTTTACATTGATTTTAAGCAATCCTGTGGCCACAGTTTTCCCACCACAATGAGGCACATCTTTTAGCATGTTCAAAAAAGTTTCTCTCAAAGTCTGAGGTGTGATCTAACGATATGCAGATTTTTAAAATTAAAAGCACATTAAAATAAAAGACATATTGCCCTTAATCTTCCTCAAAATACTCCCCCTCCATTGGAACGCACTTATAGTCCGGCATTTTTCTGAAGCAGATCGGGAAGTCCTCTTTCACAAGTGTTCTAATATGTGCTGTCATGGCCTACTCTGTCCTTATGAATTCAGGGTATTTACTTTTTATTGTAAATTGGACTTTGGGGAAGAGCTAGAAGTCACACATTACCAGATAAGGTAAAAGAGTGGATGAGGACACACTGGTAACCTTTTCACAAGCCTGCCTTTTTGTTGAATGACACTCAGCCGCAGCATTCACTGCATTTTTTTAAAAAATCAACTTTCATAAAGACACTTGTGAGAGAACTTCCAGAACTCCTTATGAAACAGGCAGGAAGAATAGAAAAAAATATATTCAATTCAGGAAATTCAGAGAAATTAATGGCTACGTGGTAAATATTCACCATATATTTTGATTTCCCCTTGTACTTTGTTATTGGGAAATTTCTCAGGCTATATTACAAAAAGGGGAGGAAAAAAGTGAAGGGTTAATGATCCAATTATTAGTCCTCTAAAATGCTCTCATAGGTCCCAAGCCCAAATTGTTTCATAATCATTAATGTTAGACATGAATTCTATTGCACAAATTGCTATACAGTCTAGGAGGTCATGTTTTAGGGTCCCCATCATCATGAAAGTACCAGCTATTAGGGCATAAATGATGAGTGTCCAGTTCACAGTGCCTGGTGTGAGGACCTTAAGGAATCCATAAATTTAGGGAGAAGTTCCACAAAGATTAGGCTTCTGAAATCTCAAAATAAAGGCATGTCTTCCAAATGTTTTCTTCCTTTCCTGTCTTTCATCTAACTTCACTAACAGTGTTTTTCCTTGAAAATTGTACGTGTGAAATCTGATAATCTCAAAATAAAAAGGAAAATGGTGAATGCTACTAACATGTTAGGTAGAACTGATTAGTAACAGGGTAAATAACTGGATTTTAAAGAACTAAAATCAGCCATAGTGTTCTGCAATATTACATAAGGCATAGTCTCGGAAGGTGTAAAAGTTAAAATGCACATTAAATTGTAACCTGCAAATTTAGACTTACGCAAATGAGATAATTAGATTGGGGTTCAGAAACTTTAAAAATCCCATTGAACTATCTAAACCTTATTAAGAAAAATATCTAGAGAAACATTTGTGCTTTGATGTTAGCACTGAGAATAACCTTATAACTTTTCTTTTTTTACCCCACAGAGGATCAAAATCCAGTCGTTGCATTTTTAAGGCAGCCGCGGTGCCACTGAACTAAATTCCAGGCCCGGAGAATACCCTTTTTGAAACATAAATTTGGCTTATGGGCATGTCGCATTAATAAAACATATTTTACAGGAAAAAGTTTCATTTTTCTTTGCTGCCACCATAAGTTCCTCTTTATTTTGCAATTTGAAAAAAAATTTGGGGCCGGGGATTTAGCTCAGCAATTTAGTGGCCTGCCTCTTAAGCACAAGGACCCGAGTTCAATCCCCGGTACAAAAAAAAAAAAAAAAAAAAAAAAAAATGTGGTGCAGGGAATCGAATCCAGATCATTATGCTTGCAAAGCAAGTTCTCTGCCATTACTACTCTATCTACATCTCCAGTCCTAGACGCCCTAGATGATTCCCTATAATTTATCACTTGTCAGATTTTCTAACACGTACAATTCTCATGTTATTCTACCGTCTGGAAAAAGTCAGATGAAACAGTATACATTAGGATACCAATTTCCATTTTGGATGATGTTGGTTTCAAAGAAAAACTGACTCTAAACTACTTTATAAAACAAGACTCTCTGTTATATCAGGTACTTGGAAGTCCAGACTTTGGGAGGGCTCCAAATGTCTTCTGCTTCAACTTCTTTTTTTTTTTTTTCTTGTGTTTTGAGACAGGGTCTCACTATATAGTTGAGACTGATCTGGAACTCACTGTGTAGTCCAGGCTGGTCTCAAACTCATAGTGATCCTCCTACCTCAGACTTCTGAATGTTGGGATTACAGGAGTGCACCACCACACCCGGCTCTTCTTCAACTTCTTGATGAATTTTGTTTTCTATTTTGTTCTCTCTTTTTTTAATAGTTTGTTTTGTTTTTTGGAACAGGGTCACACTACGTAGTTGAGACTGACCTGCAATTCACTATGTAGCCCAGGCTGGTCTCGAATTCCCAGCGATCCTCCTGCCTCAGCCTCTCAAGTGCTGGAATCACAGGGGTGTGCTAACGCCCCCAGTTCCGTGTTCTGTATTTTTGTTATATTTGGAGTCATACATAATTTTTCAAGTGATTTCAGATTCAGATCAGCTGCCATCCATAAAAAGCAAAATATTCTTTATTACTGAACTTATTTTATGTAAGTAAATATATTTCCCACAGCTACGTTAAGTCTTGTTCCTGTATCTGTCTGTCATAATTTGTTACATGGTCTTTTTAACTTCCCAGTGACAATAGACATGCGACTGCTATCATGCTTTCAAACCAATCAGGACATGTACCTAGAACTTGATATGTGATCAGATCTGAGAATCTTATGTTTGAATTATAGGCAACAGAACAAAATCAGCAACCTGTGAGCAGGGTATAAACACTTCATGAACATTGCCTAGATAACCAATGGGAGAACCTAGATAATTTAACAGAATTATTATTTATGTTATAAAAAGAACCATAAAATAAACATATCAATTACTAAAAGTAGATGTTTTGTTATTAATGGGGGATAAGTTTGAAATGTTTTTTGGGTAGGTTCTCCAGAATACATAACATTACTCATGAGGAAAACTGTTGTATATACACATAAAATGAATATTTCTTTGTCTAAAAAATCATCACATTACTCATGAGGAAAACTGTGTTATACCTATAGTTAAAATATTTTTTGTTAAAAAGTCAGTTGAAAGTTTATTCAAACACACATATAGAATAAGCATTTTTATAAAGATAATATTTAAATTGCTTCATAAAAATGATTATGTTTCAAATAGAAATTTACAACATGGGATAGCATAGATGAAAAGATTATTGATATTTTATGTACTAGAATCATTGTCCTTTTTAAAATTTTTAAAATTTTTTATTGGTACATTTTAGGTATACAGCACAGTTACATTCATTATTAGAATATTGTACCTTTAGATGACAGGTCTTGCGTCTCATTTTTTTCCCTTGTTCCTGCCCTCCCTTCACCCCCTCCTCCCCTCCTCCTTTACAAACACTTTTTCATCTTTTCATTTTCTTATATTTTTTTCTTTTCCCTTATTAGCTTTCGCCTACCCTTCCCACTTTCCCTACAGCTTTAGCCCCTTTAGTCCTGTTTCACATTGTCTATTACATCACTAGTATCTTATGTACTATTACAGTTTATTCACACCAGAGAAACTATTCACTATTTACACATGTGTGACTTATTTATTTCACTTAGGAGTGTATCTTCAATATGTATCCATTTTCCTATGAATGAATCTAATTTCTCATTCTTTATGGCTGAGTAATATTCCATTTTATAGAAAAACCACTTCTTTATCCAGTTTCCAACTGATGGGAGGATAGACTCATTATTCTTTCAAAATTATACTGGCTCCAATTATGTCATAGTATAGACTTTCACATGTCTATTTATTTTTTCAGCTTTAATTGAGTTTATTGGTACATTTTAGGGATACAATACATTTACATTCATTGCTGGGATCTTGTACCTCTACATGAAAAGTCTTGGTTCTCATTTTATCCCCTTGTCCCTGCCCTCTCTTTACCCCCTCCTCCCCTCCCCATCTACAAACACTTTATTTCCATCTTTTCATTATCTCACATTTTTTTCTTTTCCCTTATTACCCTTCCTATACCCATCCCACCTTCCCTACACCTTTAGCTCCTTTCTTCCCATTTCTCAATGTCAGTAATCTTATTAGGATCATATGTATTATTGCAGATTATTCACACCAGAGAAACTATTTGGTATTTACACATGTGTACCTTATTTATTTCACTTAGGAGTATATCTTCAATATGTATAGCTATTTTTAAATATACTAATAAATAAAGTGCACATGTGTTTATTTGTTTACTGTAATTACTCTCAATGTAACAGTTTATAGCACAGAACAGGAATTCAGGAAAAATTTGATGAATGAGTGAATGAGTAATTTCACATGCTGAAAACTTACTTTATGATATGGGGGCCCTGGGATTTAGCTCAGTGGTTCCACTGCCTGCCTCAGAAGAGCAAGGACCCGAGTTCAATCCACAGTACAAAAAACAAAACAAAACAAAACAAAAACAACCTCACTTTATGACAAAGATTTTACTGTCATTTATTATGCATGCAATAATGGTGTCCTTTCCTCTATTTTACTGATAACATGCTAAGTAGTCTTCCTTGAAGATGAACACTAGATAATGGCCCATTTCCTTAGTGTAATGTTTCCATGTGTCTTGACAACTGGTATTAAAACAAAACAAAGCAAAAAACTAGGTGCCAATGAATTTGTAAATGACACAAAGTGAAAAATGTTGAAAAGTATAGTTGAAAAAATGTTTGTTTTCATTAAACATAACTTTTATCAGTAGTAAGAGTTACAAATCTCAGTAGTTCACATTTAGTTGCTATAGCTAATGTCCTGAATAAGAGAAAAACAACATAATTCTATTTTTATTTTTAGGTCACAGAAGTCTTTTAGAATGACTAATAATATATGAAGCCAGTAACTTAAGATTGAACCATTGATTTCACATCTTCAACCACTGGAATGTTTAAACTGAAT
>NW_022900913.1:14235211-14243776 GCF_012274545.1 Fukomys damarensis
TGTCTTGTATTTTACTGCTGAATCTAAATCCAAGTGTACTTGAAGTCAATTTCCTCTTGTAAATTTTTTTTAAGTTGCCTACAATATATAAAAGGCAAGTAATCTCATTTGAATAAAGTAAAAGGATTAGTCATTACTCATGCATAGAAAATTTTAAGGATTCAGCTGTGTCAGTGATAGATGGATAGACTGCTGGGAAACCATTTGAGATTTCTGTGATTGGGTTAGACAGGTCCGAACTCCGATTAGTGAGTGCTGCCTTCTTCTGTAACAGAGAGGAGACAGCTGTCTCCCTCACTTTTTTTCCCCTGGTGCTGCTTGCTTTAACTAAGCCTATAACATTTTGATACGCACATCAGGAAGGACTCTGCAGACAGATGGTGATGCTGCCTGCGCGCTCTCATTTACATGCAACCTTGGTTTGTAACTGTACTTCAGCCATATGCAGGGAGGTTTGCATTCCCTTTGGATTGATCCTGAGTGCCAGGCAGACAAGTCAAATCTAACTTGGTCCATGTTTTTCTAATGTGATTTAATTCACTGGAGCTGTGCAAAATGTTTATCAAAGATTTCTGAAATTGAAGTCTTGGCTGAGTGTGAAATATGGATCCAACTATGGTTAGTGAGAAGAGTGTCCTTGGAGACTTAGTCTTACAGGACACTGACTTGTAGTCACACCAATTTATATTTATAAGCTAACTTCAAATGAAAATATAAACAAACATGCCACTTAGAAATTTGAATTGCCCACGTCCTGCATATTAGCTTCCTAATGCAGTTTGAAATGTTATCCAGTTATAAGTACTCTCACCAAATTGTGCATTATTCATTGATGACACAGTGATCTAAAATAACTATCATTATCTATGTACAAACATGCTAACTCTCACTGCAACCTTGCATATTTTTGATAATTAATAATACATCAGTTTTGTGAGGATACTGTCTCATAACTATACATATCTCTCTGATTTGTTGAACAAGTAAAATCTCAGAGGAAATAAGCCTAGTTCTTTCAAGTAGTCCTGCTACCATGACTCACAGTCAAGATTATTTGAAGAAGAAAATGTGCTGCACATTTTTCTAATGAAAATAAAAACGTATAGTGTGTTATTTTGAACTATAGTTCACGCACTACTCAGTGGAGCCCTAGATCTTATTACTCTTGTGTCTGTCTGCTTATGTTTTCTCACCTCCCCAAAGCTCTCCTCTTCAGGCCTTCTCAGTCTCCAGCAATCACTATCATAGATATTTCAGGAAGCCTCTAACATTGACATAGGAAAGAGAATTTAGATAATTTATCTTTCTGTGTCTGATTTATTTTACTTAATTTAAACGGCCCTTCAGTTTCATTTATTTTGCTGTAAATGATATGATATTATTCTTTTTTATCTCTCAATAATATGACATTGCATTTAAATACTACATTTTCTTTATTTTTTTCACCCATTGTTGGACCTGTAGGTTGACTTCATATCTTAACTTTTGTGAGTAAAGAAGTGACAGACGTGACCTGGTGTCTCTTTGATGCGCTTCTTTTGTTTACTTTTGATATTTACCCAGAAATGGAATTACTGGGTCATATGGTAAGACTAATTTTAGTTAAAAATAATAGTATAAATGAGTATGTCTAATGAACATAGATGAGAAAAATACTCAAAATAGCAGCAAATTGAATCCAACACCATATCAAATAGCTTATAGACTATGACCAAGTGGGATTTATCTAAGGCTATTAGGATAGATCAATATACACAGATCAATAGAGGTAATATGTTACATTCACAATAATGGAAAAGATCACAGGATTAGCTTATTAGATGCAGAAAGATTCAATAAAAATCAACATCCCTTTGTGATGAAAACTCAAAACAAATTGTGTACAGAAGGAACATAACTCAGTATAATAAAAGATAAATGTAAGACTAACTATAGCCAAAATTTTACTGAATACAGAGGAGTTTTGTAGGATGGAACTCACGTGGGGTGCAATGATGTGATCATTCAGTAGGGTTACAAGTATAGTTACTTAGGCGATAGTGGGTGGTCCAACCGGGAACCAATTCCCTTAACAAGTGTGGATGGAAACAGCAAAGCTTGTCCCAGGAAGTGGTGGGTGTAGAGGCCTCTGGTCACCCACTGGGGTGGTGGATGTCATCTAGACTTCATTAGGCCCAGTGTTTATTCTTTGAGGAAGTCTGTTCGCCTTTATCTTGAGCCTGATTTTCAGCCCTTGTGTCTCTGGTTGCCACTGTAGTATGTTTCACCTTTGTCCTGATACTCAAGGACCAGGCCCTATCTGAGTACCTGTAATATTTCTACTTAGCTCATCTGTCTGTAATACTAGGATTGTATATATAAAAAATGTTGACCTCCATTCAAAGACAGCCTTCAGCAAATTTTCAGAATGCATTCAGAATGCATAAAGTTGGTAGCATTTTATAAATTAATAAGGAACTTGCTAAAAAGGAAATCATGAAAGCAATCTTATTTACAATAGCTACAAAAAATAAAATATACTGGAAATAAATTTAAACTTAACCAAGGAATTGAAAGAGCATTATAATTAAAATGACAAACTCTCAGAAAACAATGGAAGACAAAACAAAAATGAAAAGACTTCATGTTCATAACTGGAAGAAATAATGTATTTAAAATATCATTGATAACCAAACCAACTTTGAACACCAGCGAATCAGGCAACAGATGCAGGGGAATCACAAGTTCAGGGAAGCCTGTGCACCTTAATGAGATCCACTGTCAAAGTGAAATTTTAAAGAAAAACTTTAGGATATGGCTCAGTAGGAAGGGCCCTTCCATGGCACATGGGAGGCCTCAGGCTCAAACTTCAGTAAGGAAGAAAACAAATCCACAAAACTCTTCAGTTCAGTTTCTATCAAAATACCAGAGATATTCTTCACAACTCCTCCCAAAGAACCCTAAAATGTATATGTTAACAGAAGATCTTGAGCAAAAAGAGCTATATAACGTATAGAAAAAAAGATTTAGAAATGGATATATTTTGAAGATATACTCCCAAGTGAATATATAAGTCACACATGTGTAAATGCTGAATAGTTTCTCTGGTGTGAAAAACTATAATAGTACACAGGATCCTTATGAGATAATTAACAATGTGAAATAGGAAGAAAAGAGCTAAAGGTGTAGGGAAAGTGGGGAGGATTGGGGAAAGGGAATAAGGGAAAAGCTAAAATGGAAATAAAGTGTTTGTAAATCGGGGGGAAGGGCATGAAGGGAGGGCAGGGACAAGGGGAAAAAATGAGAACCAAGACCTGTCATGTAAAGGTACAAGATCCCAGTAAAAAATAAAAAATAGAAATAGGAAGAAAAGAGCTAAAGGTGTAGGGAAAGTGGGGAGGATTGGGGAAAGGGAATAAGGGAAAAGCTAAAATGGAAATAAAGTGTTTGTAAATCGGGGGGAAGGGCATGAAGGGAGGGCAGGGACAAGGGGAAAAAATGAGAACCAAGACCTGTCATGTAAAGGTACAAGATCCCAGTAAAAAATGTAACTGTACTGTGTACCTAAAATGTACCAATAAACTCAATAAAAATTAAAAGAAAAAAGAATTAGAGGAAACAGTTTCAGACATTGTTATGGATAAAGAGTTTCTTTTATGAGACCTTATGTACACAGGAAATGATAGCAAAACCAGGTAAATACAAAGGAGCTTCAGCTCAAAAAAGAAAAACTCAGTCGGATGAAGATGCTACCTAGAGAGTGGGAAAGATTTTTACAAACCACTCCCCTGATGAGAGATGAATCCCCACAAAACATAATGAAATTTTACAAAGAACAACCCCCAAAATGTAATCTAATTAAAGTAAGGAAAGAATATGAAAAAACAGTTCTTTAAAGAAGAAAACAAAGAGCCAAGAAATTGATGTAAGGAATCCTCAACCTCTTTAGCTCAATTACAAGAGCTTTTGTCAAAAAGATAAAATGTAATTAATGTTTGTAAGAATGTAGAAAAAAACAAATTCTCAAATAGTGTTGCTGCAAATGCAAAAGAATACAGGCCATATGGAGAAAAATGAGAGCCTATATTTTTTGTGGGAAATTTAAAAATTGAAATTTCATTTTATTTTAAGGCTATTCAAGTTATGGTTTTCTTATGAGCATTATTGTCTGTAATTCAATAAATTTTTCCATTTTATCTATTTTATAATACATTGACAGGGGATTGTTCATTTTAAATTATCAACTAAAATTTCAGAATAATCAATGGCAATGGTGTTTTCACACTAGCCTCTGATTTCTGAGTGTAGAACAGGAAAAGAACATGCTTGATAAATCACTCAGAAAAACACACTCTTTACACTTAATCGAGTGTACCTAACAAAGAAATATTTCATTTTAAAATTGGATGAAGATTACAATCTAGGTGAGCCATTTACTAATTTATAAACACTTTCATAATAGAATCTCAATCTTTCAATGCCAACTTTAACTTAAAGATTCATTATGCAACCAGTGGATATATTTGAGAAATAAGATATTACAATTAAATTTAATGTTCTGCAAATCAGATTACAGTGAATGTACAGCAATCATAGATAAGGTAGAAGATTGCTTAATAAGCAAATAAAACAGTGTGAATTTAGTTAAACTATTAAATGTAGAGAAATATGGAGTATTTCAAGCAATATGTGAAGTTGAATGTATACAGTTTTATTTCAAATGTTTTAGTTTTATCTAAATAGATGTACAATAGCATCATACTTAAAACAAGAAGTAATACAATTTTAATTAGGAAAATATTAATAAATATTGGTAATAAGAAATATTTGTTCTACATTAGGCAATGCATCCAAGGTTTATGTTTCCAGGAAAAGAAATTATTAAATAGCTATGACTTTTATCTTTACAAAAATGATGCTAAAATACTAAGATGCTGAGTTATAGCCCATCAACCATTATAAATTTAAGAAATAGCAAAGTTCATGACCTTACCATGACCTTGGTTGAACAATATTTGTCAAGCTCAATGTTTACTCTGTTATATTTATAAATGCATAGAAATACCGTCATAAAATTGAGGAGTTCCAATTCTTTACTTTCCTTGGTAAAAATCTATGGGCTGTTGGCTGATACACACTATTCCCAGATAATTTTCCAAATAGTGGGCCATAGAGTATTTGATGAGACCTTTGTGTTAGAAATGCGAGGACTAAGAGGCCGTGTTTGTTATGTCCTATCCTCTTCCATCAGTGAGAACTGTATAAATTGAAGTAAAATATAAAACCAAATGAATAAAATTTAAAAATGTTTTTTTCCAGCACTTAAAAGGACAAATTAGTTTCTCTGTATCTAAATTGTGTGTGAAGCAAAGAACTTGGAAGACAAGTGATAATTGATAGTTCTAATTATCAGCAATAGTTATTTTTCCGTATGTGAGCAGATATAGGAATTCAGATTATTCAACAGTTCCTTCAGTTTAGACTTGCTGTCATATAACCTTTATCCCTTCCAGTAAATATCAATTCAGATTCATGTGAAGAAAATATTTAGTCTAAAATAATTCAGTGTTTATAATTAGATGAGAACTGAAAATTTTGTTTAGTATGTCAAATGAAATTTTTTTTTTCTCGTTGAGTTTATTGGTACATTTTAGGTATACAATACAGTAACATTCATTCATTATTGGGATCTTGTACCTTTACATGACAGGTCTTTGTTCTCATTTTTTCCCATTGTCCCTGCCCTCCCTTCACCCCTCCCCATGTTTACAAACACTTAATTTCCATTTTTTTAGATTTTCTCATATTTTTCTTTTCCTTTATTAGCTTTCCCCTACCCTTCCCACTTTCCCTACACCTTGAGCCCCTTTCTTCTTATTTCACACTGTCCATTATATTATTAGGATCTTATGTACTATTATAGTTCTTCAAACCAGAGAAACTATTCAGTAATTACACATGTGTGACTTATGTATTTCACTTAGGAGTATATCCTCAATATGTATCCATTTTCCTATGAATGAATCTAATTTCTCATTCTTCATGGCTGAGTAGTATTCCCTTTTATAGAAAAACCACATCTTCTTTATCCAGTCTCCAACTGATGGGCAAATGGCCTGTTTCCAAGTTTTAACTATTACAAACTATGTTGTTATAAACATAGTTGCACATATATCACTGTAATGATTCTTTTAATTCTTTTGGAAAGATACCCATGACAAAGAACACCTGAGAAACTTCATGAACACCAAACCAGCACTAGAAGGAATTCTAAACAATGTCCTAGAAAAAAACAATGAAGGCCACAATACCATGAGGCCCAACAGACCAAATTAAATAGGCAAGGCAAGAAACTAAAAGGGGAGGGGGGGAGTAAAAAGATTCAACAAAAGAACAATAACATGACAATAATAAGTCAGTACATATCAGTTTCAACCATCCATGTGAATGGCCTCAATTCACCAATCAAGAGAAATAGACAGGCAGAATGGATTAAGAAGCAAAATCCAACAATATGTTGTACATGACAAACACACCTAGTGCAAAAAGAAGCCAATAGACTGAAAGTGAAAGGATGGAAAACAATTCTCCATGCGTCAGGAGCCCAGAAAAAAGTAAGGGTAGCAATTTTATTCACAGATAAAGCAAATTTCAAACCAAAACTTATTAAGAGAGACAAAGAAGGTCACTATATCCTTGTAAAGGGAAAAATTCAAGAGGAAGAGATGACCATCATAAACATATATGCACCAAATATTTATTCCCCCAACTATATAAAACAAATATTAAGTAACATGAAATTTATTATTTATAAATATATTTGATTTGGTTTATATGCAAAAAATCCTCAGCTATAAGAGGTATTTTAATTGTTAAGCATTGAAATAAAGTAGATTTTTACAAATGACCATGTAATAATTAAATTTAGCAAGGTTCTGCCATGTTTGATGACTATGCAGTTTTTTACATTGTAGTGCACCCCCATTAGTCAGTTTTTCTAACAGATAACACATGTGAACTTATTTTCTGTAAACATTTTGCTGTAGAAATGTTTTAAATCTACAGATCTAAAGAAGAATTACAAAGGTGATACATTTGTGAACTTTTAAACCAAATCTTTTTGTTCTTAAAGTGCAAAAATGGCATGGTATTAGAAACCCTGAAGACTAAAATATACCAGTGAGAACCCAAAGTATATTTGACTAATTTATGCTATAATTTGAAATCTGGGAAAAATATCTACTAGTTTTCTGTAATTATTCCTTGGAGAACATAAGCTATGCTGTGATGTTAAACCCAGGCTAAGTGTAGATACCCCACAATGAACTTGTTTCTTCCAATTAAGATAAAATGAATAAAAATACATTACAGGTAAATCATTGAGGATAGAAAATGAAGTTCAGTTCTACTATGGGCTCCCCAGAATTTGAGATGTCATTGATTCTCTTCACTCTACTTTCCCATCATCTAAAATAATTATTGAGCATATTTGATACATTTGATATATGAAAATGTTTTTAAACTTTTGCTACTTTAATAATTCAAATCCCAAGAGCCATTTATTTCAAATATTCTTCTGTCTTTAAAAATACCACTGTGAGCAGACATTATACAGAAGCTATACAAATATATCATTTATCAAAAACTCTACTGTAAAACTTTAACTCAAAAAGTATAATTTTTTAAGCTAGCCAATTTTACTGATACTTATATTACTGTATGAGGCATTTGATGTCCTCTGAAAACTTAAAGATCATAAGTCTCAAGTAGCACATTTAGAATGGCAATTTTCAAGAGGGTAAGACAAATTTTGCATGTCTTATTTTCTATTTTTAAATTTACAGGATTATGTACATTTAAGTATTTTTGTAGATTTTTCACTAGCTATTGCAAATTACTGTACTATCTTTGGAAATTTTTACTTCACAAAGTAAATGGAATGATTTGGGAATCATTTTTTTTTTCCTGAGGTTAATGTGCATAAGAAGTGTAAACACTAAAACTTTTGGAGATGAGGCCTGTAAACCTACTCCACACATGTGCTGTTATTTTAGAAGATTCATACCCACACCATAAAAGAGCCACCCCCTGCCCTGTATTCCTGTTTTTATCATCCTTCTCAATATTCTCTTCTTGATCAGAATTCCTGTAACTGACAATGAGAAATTCTTTTTTACAAAGAAGCAAAAAACTATTCTGATACCCACACGTATGTTAGCTTTGTTCTCTGGTCTTCTTTTCGTGACTGGGATAGAGTATATTTTTTGAATTTACACTGGCATGAGCAGCCATCCAGACACTCACAAGACAGCACTCCTGTCCTCTGTCCACTTATCACTCCCCAGAAGCAAGGTGCCTCTGGTGACTGGAGGGATGGGCAGGCACAGTGCTGCTGCTGCTGCTGTTGTGTGACCATTATCCCAGCACTCTGTGAGGTAGAGGTAGAAGCAGGAGGACCACAGGGCTGGGGATTTAGATCAGTGGTGCTACTGCCTGCTTTACAATCTATAGGTCCCTGGTTCCAAAAGAAGGAGGAGGAGGAGGAGGAGAAGTAGGAGAAGGGGAAGGAGGAGGAGGAGGGAGAGG
>NW_022900913.1:14243983-14251236 GCF_012274545.1 Fukomys damarensis
GAAGGAGCAGGGGGAAGGGGAGGGGGAGGGGAAAGGGGAAAGGAGAAGAAAAAGAAGCAGGAGAAATACAAGCTGGTTCCCGGCTTGGGCAATTTAGCAACTTAGTGAGAAATTGCCTCAAAACAAACAAACAAAACAAAAAGGACCGGAGATGTAGCCCATTGTGAAGGCCCTGTGTTCAATCCCTAATATTGAATAAAAAGAAAAGTAAATAAAACCTCATGGTAAGTTAGAGTAGCTGGATGTGACTATGTGAGCTTTGCCAGTGTCACACATACCTGAGATAAATAATTTTGAAGGAGAAATATTTATTTTGCCTCACATTCTCAGAGTTTCCAGTCTAGAGTCTTGGTCCCGGTACTTTGGGCCGGTGGTAGACCAACCCGTGTGTGATGGAGGGAGTGCGTGGCAGGCGTCTGTTCACCTCATAGGAACCAGGAGACAGGGAGGAGCAGAAGTGGGGACTGGGGTCTCAGTATCCCCTTCAGAGTCAGGCCCCCATGACCTAACTTTCTTGCACCAAGCTCCACTTCCTAAAAGTTAAACTGCCTCCCAAAGGTACCACCAACTGGCAACAAGGCTTTGGCCTATGAGTCTTTGAGTGACATTTACCATACAAACTGTTAACAGTATCTATAACCTAAACTAATACCCAGACATCTATTTTCTATTCACATGTAAATGACTCAACATTTCATACAATTTTATATCTAACACATTTTTGAATAAATGAAATTCCACCAGAGACTGAAAACTAATGTATAATTGATAGAAAACACTAAAGATAACTGAACTAATTTCTTTGTAGTAATCTCATAGATTATACTCGAAGTTAAGTATGGCAATTCAGTTCCAACTTGTGCTGTCTTTATTATTCAGGCTATATCAGCTGTTTTTGTTTTTTACCATTTGGATCATAAGAAGCAAAATGATTATTTGACTATCAAAAAGTGGTTATTTTCCAATAATATTCCACATTTTCTGATACTTCAACTAGAAATTATGGTCCTAGGCCTCTGAAATCAATGTAACATTTTAGGCATAGTAATCTCCAATAACGTATATTTTCTTGTTTTGTAAAATAGCAGATAATTGGCCATATGTGATTTTAGCACTTTGAGACGTTTTTCCAAAATAGGATAACTGATGACTATCTTACTAAAACTTAAAATTTTTGTGTAGGTCTTCTATTTTTCTTTCTCTTTTTCTTGTCTTTTTGTTTTCCAGTACTAGGGATCAAACTCAGGATCTTGCACTTGCAAGGCAGGCACAGTGCCACTGAGCTAAATCCCTTGCTCAGGCCTTCTATTCATGCATCTGTTTAAATTTTACCTTTTCAAAGAAACTAGGTAACTGCAGAGGCACATGATATTCATCCGAATGGAATGGAAATAGTAATAAATACAACGCCTTGAACATTTACTTTATGTATAAAACACTGAATGTCTAGACACTCATTTATCTTCTTGTATGTGCCTTCTGTTTATTTTCCTATTTCACAAATGAAAACCTACATCATTTAGATTTATAATATTTTGAAACCAGAACTTTTTTTAAAGTACAGAATGTCTGAGTTCATTTGTCAGTACCACACATGTTTTGTAAATATAAAACACTTCAACAGGTTAGATATATGACTCCTATTTAGCAAGTTAAATACAATAAAAGTCATTCAATTTCATTAGTTTTCAGGAAAGTGGAAATTAAAACCACAATATTATAACATTGTATGGTCAATCAAATAATTCAAGTGGAAATCAGAATGAGATGGAGCAGGTAGGTAGTCCTATATACATTTGATGCCATTTAATCATTATCAATCCAATTCAAGATGTTTTTTTACAGGTGAATGTATAATCTATGATGCAGACATCCAGTGAAATACGACCTCAAAATCAAAGGAAGAAATCATGTATTCACACAACAGTATAGATGCATCTTATGTCTTTTGTTAAGTGAAAATTACTGGACTCAATGGCTCCATGTGGTTTGGTTCTAAAAGATAATGCATTTATATATCTTTTTGCAAAGATAAACCCATAAGGATGGAACACACATCAGTGCTTGACATGTGAGATAGCAGGAGACTGAGTACAGTGGAGGCACACAGGTCATTTACATCTGGTTTAAGGCCACATCAAGGCCTCAATGGAAGAAGGCACTATGTGGAAGACGTAAGAGACTGGGTAGCCAACTAAAGCACAGGCGTGCATGAAATCTCAGGCTCTTTAAAGACAATTGTTCACTGCCTCCTTCCAGGGGGAAAAGAGGCTCAACATAATGCATGCTATAAATCATAAGAATTCCATTTCTCCTACAAAACTCTCAATTTTATTCTGAAATATTCTCCTAAGTGTAGATATAACACATATACACAGAATATGTCTTTACCCTCTTCTTTTATTTCTCTCATATTCTTGTTTCTTCACTTTCTATTTTTCCATCTTCCCATCTATCCATATGTCTGTCTGCCTCTTTCTATTAATCAATTTATTATTAACTTTTCTATTCTAATTATAAACCTTTAGAAAATATTATGGAATGTTTTTCATATCACATTTATAAATTTTGTGCATAGCAAATGATAATTCCCTATTGCTTTTTAAACATCCTTGAGATTTAAGAAACCAAAGTTAATCATTTACAAATTTATCCTTGAATTCGTGCAAATGTTATTTAACAACCTTTTAAAAAACTAAAAATACTTCTTACAGTAAATGTACCTTAAGCACAGTAAATTCTAGGTGGGTTGGCAAACCCGTCACTAGTTATAACACTCAAAAATTACTTAACACATTAGCTTTAAGTTCATCTTCTCTAATACACGGGTAATGATGCTGGCTTATTTCAAAAGTTGAAAAAATACTAAAAATAAAAATACTAAAATCCTATAAAGAAAACAGTAAGTGCAGTCCTTGACTGCCTATTAGTCTTCGATGTCACTTTGACTGAAACAAGAGACTTCTGGAGCGGTGACTGGATTTGGAAGCACTTTACTCATCAGAGATTTCACCCAGCAACTTTCATGGGAGATGGAGGTGTCAGGAGATTAGTCCCTAGGGCTCTACTCTTTGAGGGGACAGCTCTTTTGAGTGCCTCTATGCTTATGATTTTCTTATTAGCTCCCACAAAGTGAGATGCTTTTTTCTGGAACACCCTTCTGCACTGATATTTTTGACTTGGAGCTAGTCAACCATGGACTTAAATCTCAAAAAACCTGAGCCATATATATAAACTTTATTGCTTTGAGTTGTATATGGCAGATGTTTTATGCCAGCAAAGGGCAAGTTGCCTACTAACCTAGCTTAGCATAGGAGCACAGTTGTTGGCAGATGTCATAGTAATGCGTGGCATGCTCAAACCCATGTTTTAATCTTCAGGTATGGAGTGGGACCTTATGCTGATGATTGAGAGTGAATGCGTGTCCGCTGCACCTACATGGCCATCGCTCCCTGCTACACGGCCTGTGGTATTTGTGTTCAGTCTATCTGAAATGAATGAATGCCAGATACTTGAATTCTCTACATTTTATTATGACTTAGGAACAAATTAAATGTAATAAAGATATAAATTATATTATTATGGTTTGGAAGCTTTTCCCTATATCTGTTTCTATACATTTTTTCCACAGAAGTAAAACTGTAACTTAGGATTTGTGAAATATCATCAAAATATAAACTAAAGTCGTGGCAATGTAGTCATTGAGTAAAGCTTTTATTAAAACTCTCATGAAAAAATTCAACAAATAAGAGTTTACAAGATGAATAATGCTTCATAATTCTTGTATTGGAAGGGAGATTGACTTTTCATACCACAGTTTTGACAACTCCATAGTAATAAAACTAAAAAATGCTGATTATGTATTGCTTTATTATAACATTGTCTAAAATTTGTGATGTAAATTACAGGATTATATTTTTTGTAATAATGTGGTATGTTTTGTTCAAAGTTTCCACCATTTGGCTGCATTTAAAGGATAATATATAAATATGGATAGACAATTAATTTATTATTGATTGGGTATAAGTCTAAAAAGGAATGTAATTTATATATAGGTAAGTATGAGAGGAAACTTTCTAATGCCCTTGGATTCTTAATCACAAACACAAGAAAATAATATTTAAAGACCTATGATTTCTCCCCCAAAATGATTGTGGTATAGGTTCTTGTGGTGAAATGCAGCAACTCCTAACACAGATCAGAATCAGTTTCTTGAGAGAGGAAGACAACAGGATTTAAGTCTATAGTATAGGGCTACTACAGTGATGAACATTTATCTGTTAATGGGCAACAGTGTGAATATACAAGATAAAGTGATTGAAAAAAGACAAGAAAATATATGAAACATTTCTTAAGTAATACATAAAAGATAGTAGGTCTTGAACTGTGAAAAAATGATATTATTTCCCAGTTTTCATTGTGAATCTGGTGAACAACACATAATTGGAACTACCTAAAATACTGATGGAGGTGGTCTACAGGCAGCTGCTGCAGATCTGTGCAGTGTATCCTGATTTCAAACTTCAGCAGTCCCCCCTGCAGTCCTGGAAAAGCTGCTACAATTCCTGAAATTCATTGTAGTCATTGAATATTACTTCTGTTGCCCTTGCACAGTTTGAAAATTCTGACAATATAAATGAAATTACAGAAGCAGTTGGATTCAGATTATCATTTTTTTTCCTTAAAAAAACAAAAGAACAGAATCATTTCCAATTAAGTGTTCAAATATTTGTTACATATTAGAAAATATGGGCTGGGGATTTAGCTCAGTGGTTCCGCCGCCTGCCTTGCAAGCACAAGGACCCAAGTTTGAACCCTGGTACCAAAACAAAACAGATTAGAATATATAAATATATTACTAACATGTTATAGTTACCAAAATACTGAGTTGCTGATACCTGCCAATGAGTTCAATGCCATTTTTTCCTCCACCATACTCTTTGTCTTTATTTTCCTTATTATTCATTCTTTATTGTACACATATTGCTTAGATTTATGAATTTTTATGATGATACATTTGTTCCTGTCTAAATAAGTAAATGTCGATACTGTTTTCATTGAATTTAGAACAGTAGTCTACCTAAGGTATTTGGCAGCATATATCACTATCTGATACACATAAATATGTCTTATTTCCAATTCACTATTTATTTTACCAAAAGTTAACAGGCAATCGCCTGTACTTACTTTCCCATAAAGCATAGTTTTACTTTGAAAATTGGAATAAAAGTCTTTACTACACATACTGACGAATATGTTTATTAAATTCATTGTATAACATTTCATATCAAATTCCCACTTTTTAAATTACACTTTTGGCTGTAATCCACTATGTTTTTTAACTTTTGCTCTAATGATATTATAAGTGGGGGAAAAAACTGCAACCAGATTGGAAACCAATGTATTACTAAGGAAAAGAGCACACAGTCAAGCACCTGAGAATAATGAATGCTATTTGATGTGAAATATATCTAGAAATAAATGCAAACAAATATGAGTCATAGAAGGCCACAAGTACTTTGATAAGGCCACATGGAAATGTACTCTCTCTTCTACATATCATGAGCATATATGTGTGTTTTGATTTTTGCATAACTGCAAATGATGCTATTCTCATCATAAAATGAGATATAAATTATACCATAAAACTGAAATATATGTATGTACCTGGTCAAATATAAATTGTTCTGAGATATCACCTACATTTTTCTTCCTATAATTTAGATAAAGGATTAGTAGCAGATTTATTCTTTTTTGATGCCCGGGATCAAACTCAGGACCATATGCATGTGAGCCAGGTACAATGCCCCTGAGATAAATCCATGGCCCAATAACAGATTTATTCATAAAATTAATCCAAACAATGGTAAATTTAATCATGGAAGTCATCAATTTCACTTGATTTTCCATACTTTTTACTATACTTTCCCAACTGACATTATGCTTAAGAACATTGTACTTAATATAATCCCACTTATGTAAAAATATGAATGAATATGCATAGGAAATTCTGTAAAAGGTTACACCAAGAACACAACTATATAGATATTTGGATCATCAGTAGTGTGTGTGTGTTCTTCTACTTTATAAAATTGCCTTTTTATAAGACAACTGTATAAAAATGTATTAATTTCAAGTAACAAAAAAGGAAACAAGATTTTCAGTATTTTTCTTTTCTTTTGGTCCTGGGGATTGAACTCCAGACCTTGCACTTGTGAGGCAGGTGGTGGAACCACTGAACTAAATCCTTGGCCCTATTTTCAATATTTTAAAAATGATATTAGATACTTTGCAGACCAATACCTACCCTTTAGCCATTTATATTCTATATTCTGTATTAATAACTTACAATTGTATTTTTGATAATAGAATTTCCATGAAATTAAATTATTTTATTTTAAAAATTAATATTAAATATTTTGGCTGATTTTTCTTGACAAATGCAAATTTTAAAATAACATCCTGTGGGGTTAGAATTCCTTTCAACATAACAAGAACATATCGGGAAATCTTTAACACTGGGTGTTTACAAAGCATTTTAATGATTCATCAGGCAGATGGAGGTCATTCAGGACAGATGGTAATAACACTCTACATATACTTAAATTTTTTTGAGCAAGTAGTAATTATCTTATTTATTAACAAACAAAATTCTCCTTTGGATTATGAAGTCCCTTTGTTTATATTTTGCTTTGATTATCACTCAATGACATTGTATAGCATGCAAACATTATAGACTTCTTATGTGCTTGTTCCCCTTCATAAATATGTATGATATGAAAAAGGGTGAATGTTCACAAAATGACAACATTTGGACACACACAATGACTCTGGGACCTCTAAAACATTATGTATCACCACATAGGTCAACTTTTAGGGTAATTGAGTGTGGAACACTCTTTAACTTCTTTTGAAAATGTCTTTCTGTAAGACGGTCTTTTGAAAATTTTAGGAAAAATATGACTGTGTGTTTTAAGTTTCTGTTTTATTTTACAAAATAAATATCACATAATAAACACTTCTGGATGTGGTAATATAGAAATTCAGGACTGCCCCTTTAATTTAAGCTCCTTTTACTCAATCTCTCTCATGTAAAACTGCTTCAATTAAGAAATATGCCTCAATTATAAAAATAAAGTCTCTCTCAAGAGTGGATCAAACAATTCTTTATTACAAGTAGGAAGGATTGAAATTTTGATTTATATTAGTTATGGAAGATAAGAAGGTAAGATGTCTACATTTTATATATATAT
>NW_022900913.1:14251409-14288396 GCF_012274545.1 Fukomys damarensis
TCTCAAACTCACAGTGATCCTCCTGCCTCAGCCTCCCGAGTGGTGGGATTACAGGTGTGCACCACCACGCCCAGCATCTACATGATTTCTGAAGCACACACACTATTATCAAGTTTATAAGCCTGTTGCATGTTGTTCTTTATCCATATTGGACATGCCAAATGAGTTTAGTTCAATATTATTCAAAGTATATATTGTAAAATAATGATATATATATATATATATATATATTTTACAAAAGGTGCATGTGAATGTAAAATAAATATATATTGTTTTTAAATTGAATGAGTATTAATTTGTGATGTTCAATGACAGAATAATAGTAATACTAATAAACCTATATTAAAATCACAATTAAATGTTTACTTTTCCATTTTTTTTTACTGATAGAATTTTTTTGTTTTGAAGTATCTTACAATTTATTCAGATAATTTAGTTTTTAATATGTTCTAATGAGTAATCTTTCATTGTATACTCTGGACCTTGATTTTTTGTTCTACTACTCAACTGTCACTTAACTGTAGCACTGTAAAGGTTAACATTAGATATTGTATTGGCTCAAAGGTAAGAAAAATAACACTGAAGCTCAGCAATTGAAAAAATGAGCAATCATATTGCTTGAAACTTTTAATTAGTCATATAAGCAGAAATGAAAGGAATATCTACAACAGTCACAAAAATCTTCTTATTTTAAAAAGTATTTAGGATGGGAATTTAACTCAGTGGTGCCGTCACCTGCTTCAAAAGTGCAAAATTCTGAGTTTCACACCTGGCACCAAAAACAAAACCAAACAAAAATATTTAACTTCTGGGAAGAAGATGAAGCAGTGAGGAGAAGAAAAAGAGCCTCTTTGATATTTTGTATTAAGATTCTGAAATATAGCAATGTGATGAAGTAAAGACAGAAAGAAGTGAGTTCCAGGGACCCAGCAAGGATCTAAACTTTGAATTAAAGACCACAGAGAGACCATAAAGAGAGATCTTAATGCAAAAGAGGGAGGTGGCAAGTGGCACTTTCCTCCTGAGCCCAGACTCACTGGATAGCAGGGGTGGCAGGCTTGAACTTACAGATGCACAGTGACTACTGGTAACCCCAGAGGCTTCCACAGGCAAATGCACAAGGGCATCTGGGCAGTGGATGCATTGGACTTCAGTGGCTGATAAGTTATTCGAGTTAAGATGTCTCTAAGGAGAGGGTGGATGGCCAGTAATCTAGTATCATATTAGAAAGGGGACAACTGAGCTCAGAATTCAGTGCAGCTGTGGGCTGGCTCCATCTCTCAGCTGTTACTGTCAGGGACAGGTTTCAGAGTTGTCAGGTCAACAGAAGGTCAGGAGATGAGTTCCAGCTGGCAGGAAGCCAGTTTCCAGACAGATGGAGGCACATAAGAGTATCTGGAACAAATTGAGTCCCAGCCTGACAGCCAGAAACAAGCCTGAACTTTAGTGGAACTAAAAGTGTAGGTTTGTTAGGCTTATCCATTAATCCATAGTAAATTTATGGCTGTCTTGCTAGGATTAATCAACACAGATCTGTGCTTTGCTCACTCTGTCTATCAGTGACAACAGATACGTGGCTTAAAGTGGAGGATTTTTTTTTCTTTTTTTCCTTATCTTGTTTCTTATTTCTTTTTTCTTGATTGTTCTTGTTTTTATAAGTGTGAACATTGCTTCTAGTTTTCTTGATGTTGTTACTCTGTTCTGTTCTTGTTTTTCATTTCTTCTTTGCTGCCTTCTTCACTAGTTTCCCAAAGTTGATGTAATCTTTCTGCATCTTCCAGCCTTGCTTGTAGTCTCTTCCTCTTCTTCTATTTTTTTTTTATTTTCCCCCTAATGCCTTTTAGATGTTCTGCTTTGAGGGTAAGATATCCATATTGAGGGCATATTTTCTGTATACAATTTTCTGGTTTGTTTTATTTTGTTATAAAACCACAAATCTAGTTGATGTGGTTAAATATAGCAAACTAATAGTTACCACAGTTTGTCACATTCTGGACTGTTTTTGATACTATAGATTTTACTGATTATAGTATTTTATCCGAGGTGGCATAATTGTTCTAATCAGTTGTTCTTGATTTGCTAAGGCTGAGATTGCCTAAGTATTGTAAACAATACTATAGGCTAGTGCCAAAAAACAAAACAAAAAAACAACAACAACAAACGAACAGCAATTAACAAGCATTAACCCAATAATTAAGCTAAAAAAAGGAAATGAGAAGACACATAAGCAAGAAGCATCCACAGACTTCCAAATCTCCAAAGGCAAATGCAGGGGGAAATTAGGTGAAACAATTTAAAAGCCATCCACCTGTTCTCTGGAGTGATAATAACAGAAGGAATAAAGCAGATGAATGAAGGTCTAGAAAAACTCAAATCAGAAATAATCTCTTCGATAATTACAAAGAGAGTGATCATAATGAAAGACATGGTTAGTGATTCAAGAGAAAATACAGATAAAAAATTAGAGGAACTTGTACCAGGAATTTAGGTCAATGGTTCCAATGCCTGCCTCGCAAGCACAAAGTCCAGAGTTGGATCCTTGGTACAAAACAAAACGAGACAAACAAACAAAACTTAAGAAAATGATACAAACCATGAATGCCCAACACAGGAAATAAATGGAATCCATGAAAAGATGCAAACAGATGTCCAGGAGTTTAAAAATTCTATTGAAAATGTACATAGCAGAAAGAGCCAAAGAAAGGATAGAATAACAGATACAGAATTTAGAATTGTAGTTGACCATCACAAAAAGAAAGATTTCTTAAAAATAGCAAGGGACCTCAAATCACCAATCCAACAGCTGTTAGGTGATCCAGAGAAGAATAATATAAGACTGATCATAATCAATGAAAAAACAAGAGATGCCACAAATGGCATAAAAAACCTGTTCACAGAAGTACTGGCAGAAAACTTCCTAAGCATGGAAAAAAAAATTGACATATATGTCAGGGAGGCATATAGAACTAAAATTAGCCATCATAAATTGCAATGTACAGCAAGGTATGTAATTGTCCAGATTCCAGAAATTCAACACAAGTATAGAATGTTAAAAGCTGTTAAAGAAAATAAACAAATTACATATAAAGGAAAGCTCATCAGAATCATAGCAAACTTCTCAAAACAGATCTCCAAGTCAAGGAGTGATTGCAGTGAAGTATTTCAAGCCCTAAAAGAAAGAATCTCCATTCCACATTGGTGTGCCCCACAAAACTATCTTTCAAATTTGATGGAAAATAAGATACTTCCATGTCAGAAAAGACCTGAAAAAAATCATGACCAGGAAACCAGCACTCCGAAATGATCTGAAAGACATTCTAGAGAAAGATAAGGAGGACTACAGCTTCTTAAACTCTAACAGAATGAATGTACCAGGCAAGACAAATACTTAAATAGAGCAGGGTAAGGGAACCAACAACAAGAAAATAAAATGACAAGGATAAGTCAGTTATAACAATCAATGTAAATGGTCTCAACTCACCAATCAATTGAAACAGACTGGTAAATGGATCAAGAAGCAAGATCCTGCTGTGACCTGCACAGTATAGGGTCTTAAGCCAAGGAAAGTAGTAGGAGATGAAGAAAATTGAAAAATACCAAGAAAGAAGGATACATAACAAGATTATGCTTGAAAGCTGGAACCAGGTGGAACTATAGCCCATTGAGCTAATGGCTGCCTATCAGGCATGCTTTTTATATATCATGTAAAACAAGCAGGAAAAGAAGGCAGGGTAACTAGTGCTATGTGGCCTATGTGACCTAGGCTGAATATAGTATGATTATCTCATGATTGGGTCATACACAGAAAGAGAACAAGGAAGAAGGATACATAATGTAATTGCCTCCTGGGGCTGTGCCATTCAGGATCATAGACTATGTAGACTATGCATGAGAAAGAGAATAGGGAGGACAAAGGACCATATTCAGGCTTGGCCAGCAGCAAGATCCAACAATATGTCTCATACAAGAAATGTATTTAATTAAAGAAGAAATTGATATACAGAAAGTTAGAGGGTAGAAAACAATACTCCATGTGACTGGAACCTAGAAATAATCAAGGATAGCTATTCTATTTTCAGACAAAGTGAATTTCAAGCCAAGACTAAGAAAGATGAAGAAGGTCACTATATTCTTGTAAAGGGAACAATCCAAGAGGAAGAGATAACAATCATGAATATATATGCACCAAATATTAGTGCACTCAACTAAAAAAAAAAATATACATATATATACCAAATACCAGCAACCCAACTATATAAAACAAATATTAACAGATATGAAATATCAAATAAGCACTAATGTGTTTGTAATGAGGGACTTCAATACATTATTGTTACTAATGATCAACTAGGCAAAAATTAACAAAGAAATATCAGAAAAGAATCAAACTTTTGAGCAACTGGACTTAGTAGATTTCTATGGAGTGTTCTACCCCACAACATCAGAATACACATTCTACTCAGCTGCACACAGGATATTCTCCAAAATAAGCCACATACTAGCTCACAGAACATGCTTTAGAAAATATAAAGGAATTGAAATTATCTAGTACATAATATCTAACCATTCCACAGTGCAGAAAAATTGGAAATTGGTGTTAAAATAAACTGCAAAAATTTCATAAATACATGGAAATTAAATAACACCTACCTGAACATCCAGTGGACCACAGATGACATTAAACAACAAATTAGACAGTTTCTACAATTAGACAAAAATGTCAAGACAGCATACAACTTATGGGATGTAATGAAAACAGTCCTACAAGGGAAATTTATAGTGGTGAATTTCATAAGAGAAAAACAAAGTGAACTCAAATAAACAACCTAATGTTGAATCTCAAGTTTCCAGAAAAGTTTCAGCAAGTCAACCCCAAAGCTCCTATGAGGGAGAAAATTATAAAGTCAGAGCAGAAATTAATGCAATGGACAAGAAGAAAGCAATACAAAGAATCAATGAATGATAGAGTTGGTTCTTTGAAAGAGTAAGGAAAATTGACAAATCTTTAGCCAACCTTATCAAAAAAAGGGCAGAAAAGACTCAAATCTAGAGATCAATTAGAGATGAAAAGAGTGAAATCACATTAGATCTGTAGAAATCCAGAATATCATCAATAACTACTTCAGAAGCGTGTATTCTAATAAGATGGAAAATACAGAAGAAATGGACAGATTCCTAGATCCATATGAATTACCAAGGTTGAAATGTAATTGTATTAGAACTCTAAATGTAAATGAAATGTAAATGTATTAAAACTCTAAATATTAAAACAGAAGTACTAAATCTGCTCGAAGAAAGAATATGTGGAACTCTGTAAGACAGAAGAATAGGCAAAGACTTTATGAACAAAACCCTGAACACATAGGAAATATTATAAAGAATCAACAATTGGAATGTCAATCTATTAAAAAGCTATTGCACAACAAAAGAAATCATCTATACAGTGAAGTGACAACACACCAAGTGGGAAAAAATTTTTCCAGCTGTTCCTCAGATAAAGAGCCAATACCTAGAATATGTAAAATCCTAATAAAATAAAATAAAATGCCCCAAAATTGAAGATCTAATCCAAAAAGGGGCATTTGAAATACATAGACATTTCTCAGATAAAGAAGTAAAAATGGCAAATAAATACATGTTTGTTCAATATCACTGGTCATTCATGAGGTGCAAATTAAAACAATGCTGAGATTCCATCTCACTCTAGAAAGAATGGCTGTTATAAAGAAATCAACCAATAACAAATGCTGGCAGGGCTGTGGCGAAAAAGCAACACTTCTCCATCGTTGGTAGGAGTTTGACTGGTGCAACCACTGTGGAAATCAGTATGGAGATTCCTCAAAAAACTAAAACTAAAGGTTCCATTCAACTCAGGTATTTCCCTTGGTGGCATCTTTCTGCAAGAATTTAAAGCATACCATTACAGTGACATATGCACACCCACATTCATAGCAGCACCAGGTTCTGAAAAAGTTGATTTCAATAAATATTTTTTCCCAGTAGGCTTGTCACTTTTATGACAAAGATTTCTTTGAGGTCATTACCAGTAGAGAGAATGGTCCATTTCACATTTGCTCTTTTCTTGCTTTGGGAACATTATATTAAGCATTTCAAATTGCATGTGACCTTAATTCAAGATAAAATAAGTTGTATTGTGTTCTTTGGCTAAAAAGTGAAAAGACAAATAGTTGTTTAATTTTTTTTTTTTTACTATTGCTGCCACTATTACTATTACCAAACACTATTGCTAGGCAACCATAAAGGTGTGATTGATATGAATTAGAAAATTTGATCTATTTTGTGTCAGAGAAAGGTGAGATGAGCAGCCCCTACAGATTCAAGTGACTAGAAATTGTAGGCATTCAAAATTTTAAGTAAAACAACTGAAGATTAGCGATTTTCATTTATTTATTGTCAACTCGCATAATAACTAACATTGGAAACACATAAACATATACAAAAATACATATATATGGATAGTGCAAAGATAAAAAATAATAAAAATGCAAGGTATGGTACCTTTTGGATCAAAGTGAAAGTTGAAATTCTTTCATACATATTCAATATATAATGAAGGAAGAAAAAAAATGCATTTTTGCACTTTTTCATTTGAAGAAGACAGGGGAAATTATTTTTCAAAATTATATAAGAAATAAAAATAGAAAATAAATTACACTCCATGTTTTCCTAGAAAATCTATCTAATTTTCTCTGCTTCTAGTCTTTCACTATAATATTTTCCAATCGAAACATTTTGCAAAGATATTAGAACTGATTTCAATTTGACCTCATCTATTTTTATCTAAACTTATTTATATAGCCCAAAATGTAGTTGCCTGTCTTAGATTGACTGATTCAAAATTAAGCTGTTAAAAAGAATGCCTCTAAATTAATTTTATATTTGTATGTATAAATTCCCAGCACATGAATAAACCCAACTAAATTGCCTCTTTTATTGCTTTAACATCACGTAAGTAAATACATTTTAAGTTGATTCTGGACACCAAATTCACTCTTTCTAAATTTTTCTTTACTAGTAGCCATCTTGTTGGAAACTTTTTCATTTTTTTTTCTTTATTGTTTAAGAAATGAAGCTTCATGCTTCCATTTGAACTAAGCTTTAGTTTAACAGGTATACATTGACTAGGAACAATAAAAAATACTAAGCAGCTATAATGAAACAGAACTAAGCTGCAAGTTGTAGACTTCTTAAGGGATTTTTAAGTATGTTTTCCCAGGCAAAACAGGTTGTTTGAGTGAGGTCTGGCTATGAACAATTTCCCAGTTCTCTAATTCCCTCAAAGTATAACACTGATATCCTACTGCTGTTTCCACCTCATGCATTTGCATTTGTGCCCTGAAAAATAGTACTTAAATGATAAATCTGTAGCACAGCAGGGAGAAACACAGTAAGTTTTGGGAATGTAAATAAAATTATGTAAAGTCTAGTGAAATTATCCAAAAGAGAAAAAAAAATACTGTCTATGAAGAAAGGAAAAAAATTGAGGAACTGGTAGGAAAGAACAATATTCTCTCATTCATTGTCTAATTCTCCAAAATAACAATACATTTTATCACAGTTACAGGGAAATAATATTAAATAGGACTGAATATTAGGTCAAACTGGCCCTGCAAATACTCTGCTTTCTGTTGCTATGGAAATAGAATATCATCCCCATGGTGGAGACTTTTTTTTTATAGGAAAAATCATTTGCAAAAAAATGTTTAAGAGATTAACAAATGTGGCATTTTCACCACTATGTGAGGATTATTTATTGCTTTTGCTCTTTTGATAGTCTTTCTACATAGTTCGGGCTGGTCCAGAATTTACTCTGTGGCCCAGGCTGGCCTCAAACTTTCAGTGATCCTCTTACCTCAGCCACCCTAATGTGGGATTACAGGTGTGTGCTACCATTCCTGGCTCACTATATATGGTAATTTGTTTAGAAGAATTTTTTGCTAAAATTAAATAGAAATATGGTTATGTATGCATGCATTTGTGTAACTGTGTATTTTGTATTACTATGTGTACTTGGTGATATAAGCCATTATGTTCAAGTGAAAGGAAAGGGAGCTCTTCTAGCCATCACTGTCCTTTTGCAAGTCTCGTTGGATGGACTGTGGATCAGTGGTCTTAAGAATGGGTGTAGTGATGCAGGCATATAAAGGTGTGTTTGTGTGTGTGCCTACGTGTGTGTGTGTGAGCATGTGTCTCTGTGTGGGGGTGCTTGTGTGCCTGTGTGTGTGTTTTCTTTTAATTGGATGGACTGTGGATCAGTGTTCTTAAGAATGGGTGTAGTGATGCAGGCATATAAAGGTGTGCTTGTGTGTGTGCCTACGTGTGTGTGTGAGCATGTGTCTCTGTGTGGGGGTGCTTGTGTGCCTGTGTGTGTGTTTTCTTTTTGCTTAGTACACTTATTTGTCTTAGGTTCAGAAAGAAACCCTAGAATTTGGCAAGGAAAATCTATCTTCTCATCATCTTGGTGTTTGACTTTCTCTCGCTGTGCTTAGTATAAACAAACAGTAAACTTCTCAGATAACAAGATCCACTGAGGACCTTGTCAACTGGGCCATTCAATAGACACTAAGACTTATTCCTCAAGAGTAGGTTATCAGTACGGATAGTTTAATGAACTATTAAAATTCAACGTGATATTTACTTTTGGGGAAAGGTGGAAAGGTTTCTTATATCTCACATAAAACTTTTCTCAACACTTTCTTGCTTAGCTGGAAATAATTCTTTTTATAAATACACTTATTTCATGTATATTTTTCTACTGTAGTTGGAAATAATACAAGGGTGTTTTGTAGAAATATATATTAAAGAAAAGTATATATTTAATAATAGTCAAGAAAAGTTTTGAAGAAATTAAAGGATGCTATTTTCATTCTTTTTATTCTCTGTGTCTATATCAGATATCTGTATCAATTATGTCTACAAACTGACTCAATATACTTTAATATAATTTAAAATCAATGGTTGATGTTACAATTAAAGTGTGTGACCAGTACTTAACAATATGCATGATTTTTTGAAAGGCTAATTTTGGAGAGATTTTTACTTTTCTTAATACTTAACAAAGATACATATAAAAAAAAGTGGTCTAGAAACAAAAGTCTACCATACTCAGTTTTTGAAGTTTAGTTCAAATTCACTTATGCATGACAGTAAAGGGAAATCTGTAGGTCTAACATTTTAAGCATACTTTTACTTTCTTAAAATAAAGGAAATGATGTCTTCCCTATCTATTTCATTAGATTTTAATAGGAATAACTCAAAAGATATTTGAATACCTCGTATAATCCTTGTACTATCATATAATTACACAAAAGCTTTGTTTTCTCACAAAATATAGTGCATAATCCTGAAAAAAATCCTGAAGCTTAAGTCAGTGGAACACTAAGGAGATTGTGAGTTTTGTTGTGATGACCAATACTTGATCTAATGTTCAAATTCAGTTCTTGATAGACACAGACACAACTGCTGAAGTGAATGACTTTTGCGTCAACTCCAAATAATTGAAAGAAGAGAGTTAAACTGAATTCAGCAAAGACATTTCTTTTTCAGATGAGATTATTTGCGAGGCTCTTTCCCTTCAGATGGCCCAACTTGCTGCAAAGATTTAATACATGGGGTTGCTAAGAGAATAGACAGCTGATCTCTCATTTAGACATGTGTTAATACATATTAGATAGAGTTATCAAGCCTTTGGTAGCTGCTCAATTACAGTCAATAATTGGGCTTAGCTAACACTTGAACGTCACCACGCATCCTTGCAAAATCTCCGTGACTTTACTATGATGGTCTGCTGACAGCAATATTAACAGGGCACGCTGGTCCTCACACGGTCACTGGTCAGAACGTATGTACCTGTGAAACATTTCAATACAGCCTTGTGTACAGGGTGGTGTTTTCATTTTTATGTCCTTGAAAATAAGTTTAGGAAAAGAATAATTGGCTTCTTAATTAATAGCCTGAGAAAAAAGGTGATTCTTATTGCTACGACATGCTGGTCATTAACAATATAGCAGTATCCATCACCCTCTTAAGGGGAACAATTTGAGTTAATGGGTTATGACAGACGCAAAATGGTTTACAAAATAATTAAGTGATAATATAGATTAATTATTAGGCTGTTGTGCTACAAAATGGTGCTTCTGTGGATAAAAAAAAGGTTCTAGCACTCTCCTCATTTAAAATACACATTGCATACAGGATCATAAATTACATATTCTTTGAATGTTTAAAATCTTTGTATGACAAAAATAAGAACGCAGATCAATTATTTGGAAGTGTGCTGGGTACTTTCACATGAAATACCTCTCCTATTTTAATTAATCCCAAGAAAACAATTTTGAAAACAGAACTGAGGAATTGTAAACTGCAGTTGTAGCCAACAAAATGCTTTCACAACACTGTAAATGTATTAGTTACCGAAATGATAAAAAATTAATTGATTATAATACTGTATGCTTGTATGCATGGTAGACAGCCGCTCTGCCTCTGAACTACATTCTCAAAATGTGAATGCTTCTTTTAAATGTCCACCATCGAATTCTCTTTGTAGATCAAATTTACAATATTACTAGTTTAAAATTCAGTAAAATAGGAGATAGTGCTTTAAAATAAGTAAAATTCATTATCTACTTGTATTTAAGCTGGTTACAAAGTATAAGCCACAAAAGAGATATAAAAATTTCTGATGTAAATTAGCTTCTTTAGAAACTCTTGAAATAATGATTTTATATTTTTCTTTGTTTAGCAGTACTTTTTGCATTAGATGTTGACTTCCCCCTCATGAGTCTTTTGGTTGTATGTACTGTGGCCATTGAATTTGGCACATGTTATTCATCATCATTGTCTTTGGTTGAGAAAACATATTTCTGGGCCTTTGGGTGCTGCCCAAGCTTAAAAGATGTCATCTTCGATTTTTTAGAGGCCATTCCTATGTAATGTAAGAACCACTACTTCTGATGAAGTCACCAAAAATTTAATGGATCCTACTAGGATTTTTCCAGAGTTAGACTTTTTTTTAAAAAGTAAACTCCGTGGGCAGAAAAATGTGCATCACATTATGATTGGTTATGATGAAATGTTTGTAAGAAGACATTCACAGAGGTCTGTCACAAGTACAATACACAGAAAGGGCAAATAAAATACCAAAAAAAGGCTTATTCATACCAGAGTTTCATATACTCCACATATTCATGATAGTGTCTGGATTTGTAGTAGCTTTCATAGGAGAAGGTAAAGAAAGAAGTACAAAACATTAAACATCTGAGAGAGAGAAAGAGAAAGCAGTCAAGAGAAAAATTATACTAGTAAAGGCAATATGTTTAAGGAGCAGGTTGATGTAAGCAATAATTCAACACAATTATGACATTAGCTCCTTTTTAGCAATGTACATTTGCCATGAAATATATAACTATACTTAAATATGTGATCTATAAGAAAAAGTCTTTGAAATGATATATTTTGGGGTTTACTTAACATCCTTAATTCATAAGAATGAGCAAGTAAAAAACAACAAAAACTGAGAAACTATCAAAGAACATAGCCATAGTGTCAAGTCTATAAATTCCAGTTTGTACAATTTTTTCCTCTGTGCTAGCTTTGTGGTATTGGTTAGTAAGATTTTATTTATCTTTTTTTATATTCCTTTTTCCCTCGGTCATTCAGTAAATCAAGAAGCTAATATTGAGTAAGTAATTTCTTTTGATTGTGTTATATAAGAAGTTCTAGCTCTGCATGTGTGTGTGTGTATATATATATGCATCTGAAGTTGCTGCTTTATGATACTGCAAACTTGGAAACACTTGCCCCTTGTAAACATGACCTATATGAATCATTAATGTCATGGGAGAGATCTCCTGCTAAGAAAATAAATGATCTGCTTTCTGCCGAGTGGGAAGCCATGACTTTTGGTCACAGGCAAGGTGATAGGATCAGGCATCAAATAAGGTCATGGAAATAGAAGACTCTTTAGAATTTCTGGAAGGGAGATTTGTTTTGCTTTATTTTTCAATAATTCCAAAAGGTCAATGCCAGGAGTACTACCAGCATCAGCAAACACTAATAAAAACTGCTGCAGTACAACACATCATTAAGGGATATTTGAGATGCAGGTCAAAAAAGGCAATTTTTCATTTAGTGTTTGTTTCAAGCTAACTAATAAGATGACACCTTCAAATTCAACTAAAAATGTTTTAGAATATGTTACTTAATTTGTGGTATCAGGTTAAATAAAAAGTTAACTGTGGAAAGTCATCTTGGCAAATGGCGAAGTCTTAGCCCAATTGCTCTGTGCCCAAGATTTCACTGGTACCCAAAGCCATTCTTGGGGTGCTACAACCTTTATAGATTGAGTGATTTTTCATTTAAAGATTATTTTAAAAATTTATGATGCAACATGTTTTCTTCTCTCATACAGCATCTTAAGATTTAGTTTTTTTTCCTGTTGTTTTTATTGATATTTGGGAAAATACACTAAAAATTTTATGAAGTTTTTTTTTGGCATTTTTTACAATGCTTTCAACAGAGTACTTTTTTCAAGTCCTTCTCTGTTTTCTGTAAGAGAAAATGCATTTTTTTCGTTTTTCTCTTACTGAGTTTATTGGTACTTTTAAGTACACAGTACAGTTACATTTATCATAGGGATCTTGTACATTTACATGACAGACTTTGATTTTCATTTTTACCCCATACCCCTGCCCTCCCTTCATTCCTTCCACCCTCCTATATTTACAAAGACTTTAATGCAAAATGAGAAAATGCAGTTTATTAACAGATGACAATATTGGGCTTTGGGGCCAAGGAGAGGTATTGTGGTCATAATGTGGAGCTCATGAGTGGTATCATGCCCACATAAAGAAAGACTTTAATGGTGTCTTCTTGCCTTATTTCTTCTGTGTGTGGTTACAAAGGGAAACCTATAGACTGCAATCCAGAGACAGCTCCCATCAAAACCTTCGCCTCCTGGCAGCCTAGTCTCTGCAACTGGGAAGCTGACCTGGCTCATCAGTGTCACTTCCCCATGGTGACTTGAAGTTACAAGGACGCAGATGCACATGGGCCTGTGTCACAGCTGAGGAGCACTGCACTTAGGAAATACCCGGTCCAGAAGGTATCAGCTGGCAAAACCACCCATCCTGCCGTCCAAGGAGAGATATTACCCTGGGGGAAAAGCACATATCCCTCTTTCAAGGAGGAGGGAGACTTTAGTATCCTAGAATGTGGTTGAGAAAGGAGACATTGCCTAAGTTTATTATATTGTTTTGGAAATAAATCTTATTTCTAGTCAATAATAATGAAATTGTTTCTAATTTAGAAAGCTATTTACTATATAGACATCCCCAAAAAGATACTCTGAGGTGATAGGTATCCTGTGGACAATTGCTTTCCAACAAATAACAATGGTCAACTTGCTATGTTGAAAATTGTCATTTATTTTTTTTCTTGTGTTTATTGGTATGTTTTAGGTATGCAGTACAATTATGTTCATTATTGGGATCTTGTACCTTTACATGACAGGTCTTGGTTCTCATTTTTTTCCACTTGTCCATGCCCTCCCTTCACCCCCTCCTTCCTTCCCCATTTTCAAACACTTTATTTCCATTTTTTCATTTTCTCCTATTTGTTTCTTTTCCCTTATTACCTTTCTCCTACCCTTCCCATTTTCCCTACACCTTTAGCCCTTTTCTTCCTGTTTCACATGGTTAATTATATCATTAGGATCTTACGTACTATTATAGTTTTTCACTCCAGAGAAACTATTCGGTATTTACACATGTGTGACATATTTATTTCACTGCAAAAGAAACCATCAACAGAACTAAGAGACAACCTACAAAGTGGGCAAAAGTTTTTACCAGCTGCTCCTCAGACAAAGGACTATTCTTGAGAATATACAGGAAATTGTCGTTTCTGAGTGTTAGAAGGTTTAATAGAAGGCTGGGATTTAGCTTAGGTTCCGCCACCTGCTTCGCAAGCTCGAGGACCTTAGTTTGATCCCTAGTACCAAAATACACACACACACACACACACACACACACACACACACACAAACAAACACAAAAGGAGAATATTTGATAGGGCATATTCTTTGCAATACTCATTATTTTTTCTAAATGAAAATAATTGCTCTATTCACTTCATGTAGTGATTATGAAGTTAATAAATGATTGAGAATAGTCCATATTCGTGCATGGGGTCTGTCTTTAATCTCTTTAAACTCATTCTTTTGCTGAGGGCTAAATAATTAGGATAAGTTGAAACTCAAGTATTAATGAAGGACTCCAAATAAGTAGCTAACATGTGCTTGCCTTTGAAAATGTGCTGCTGAAAGTTGCACTTTTATTTTTAAAGTACTGTATCCCTCATGGTACACACAGAAGAAGAATCTCACTAGGTATTTTAAACAGGGGGATTCCCTGGAACAAAATGGTTGTCAAATGCCATAGGACTAAAAGAGCAAAGAAGCGGCACAAAGCTAACGCAGAGATAATAACTGAAGAAAACACAAATGGGAAAGACCCTGTAAGGGCGGGCAGCAGAAGTCCTCTGAAAGGTCCCGCGCAGGGACATCAGGTCTCTGAGGTGAGGCCCCCTCTTGGTTATTTTTGCAACCCATAATGGTGATTGAAGAGGCTAACACACTAACTGGCCAAAAGCCCAGGCTGCAGCCAGCTTCCCCTTTGTAGCAATGAGGGGCAGGTGAAAGAAAAATGACAAAAAGGAGAAACAAGAAATATAAACAGAGGGACTTTCTTCTGTATCGTTCCTCTCTCAAGCCACCTACTGATATTACACTGAGAAACTGAAAAATAGTCAGCAAAATCACTTTCCCAGCATCTCAGAGTGTAGTGCAAACAGTGGATTTCAAGTTGAAAGAGGATGTGTACAAGACTAGTAACCATGGAGTAACTTTAGGGAGATCATAATCCACCATTTATTAGTAATATTTCCTGAGGCTCCTAGTTTTCACTAACAAAATAAATTAACTTCAGGTTCCTGTTACCAAATATTTCTTCTGGTGAAAACCTGCCTTAATTTTAGTAGAAATTTATGCTTTACTGCAAATAATTATTTCTTCACAATATATTATTAATGTATTATATACAGGTCTGTGTGGAGAGAGATGCTATCACTCCAGTTCGTGAAATTGAACGCATAATCTAATGCAAGTGTTCAAATCTGCTTTCAAATATGTCCTTTGGCGTTGCTGTTTCCTTTTTTTCCTCACATATATGGAAGATGCAGATCTTTTCAGTTCTGTCTTCTACTTCCCAAAGATTGGGCGAAATAGAAGAAATATCTGAAAGCATTTTTTTGGGTATAATACACTTCTTCTTGTGTATATATCTTCACATTTTGTTTATGCTTATGTGTGATTTGTCTTGTTGATCTTTTAAAATATAATACAAAGAACACTATTATGACTATTTTTTTATCAATGCAAAGAAGAAGCAGAAGAAGCAGCTTCTTTTCTCTGAATTGTGTCTCACGGTTACTGCTTTGTGTTCACTGTGCAAAGCAAAGTGTGCTCCAGGTCAAAGCACTCTTGCAAAAGTCGACATCCCTTCTTAAACATCGTGTTTAATAATAATTCTAATGATGCTTTTCAAGTTTTAAAAATATTTCTATCCCAGAATAATTAGTTTAAAAATGTTTTTAATTCTTTGGCAAAAATCAGTATGTAAACTAAAGATATACGTAAGAAATTTTCATTACTTTTTCTTTGTATTTTATTACAAAGTTTACTGAAGACTCAGGTACCATTTCACCCTTTAAATTCTTTCCACAAACTAAGATGTTAGTAATTCACTGGCTCCATGATTACTTTTCTGTCCGTCATTTTCATTCATGCTACTTGGAAAGCAAAACAGGAGTAATTGCTTGCATATATGGTGTAAAATCAATTTGTAATTTAGAAGCTTATGATTACATTTCAGCATTGCGAGAACTCTTCGCACTGCAAACTGACTATTTGTGCTCCCAATTCATATGTTGAGAGGTTGGGTTGTAACTCAGAAGCGCAGTGCTTGCCAAGGATTCACACGGCCCTGAGTTTCATCAGAATCAAGACAAAAGAAAACAAAACACCTGGTGAAATGAGCCCTAATGCCCATGGGACTCTATGTGGAGATAGGGCTTTGTAAAAGGCTCACCTAGTTATGCAAGTTCACCACTGAAGATATGCTTCAGAAGTAATCATTATGCAAGTATTCTTCAATTTCATACTTCACTAAAGTGTCCATTTCTAAGAATAGATAGTTCAGCATATAGTACTATATATGCATGTACATATATGTACAATATGTACAACATATTGTACCCCCAAAATATGTGAAATTATTATGTGTCAACACAATTTTAATAAGTCAAAACCATGGTATATCTATAATACAGTTTTATAAAGTTTTAATTAAGTAAAAAGTTCAAGACAATATATATTATAGGTTATCAATATATATCATTAGGATATGTATTATATGAATAAACTCAGTGAAAATTTTCATTTAGGATATCAATTTTAAAGAAATGATGAAGAAAGGAAAAGGAAGAAAGAAAGGAAAGAAAATGAGGACAGAAGAAGAAAGGAATAAAAAATGAAGGAAAAGCAAAAGGGAGGAAAAAATGTATATTTAGGATGTAAAATTAGACAACATGGAGAACGTTATGATTTCCTATTTTAAACACACACAAAAGAGATGGAGAACAGAACAGAAGCATAAATCCATCCTCTTCAACTCTGTCCGCAAAGGAGATCTGCTCCTGATGTCTTCACATCTGAGAATTTGCACAAGTGACACAACATCGATGAACAACCACTGTAAGGGGTCTCTTGGCATCTTTTCTATGTTTGACCAGCAGAGAATGGAGATGGTCATGTCAGGGATGGTCTTTAACTGACGGGGCCACAGGCTACTACACTTTCCTCGTAAAAGCATTAGCAAGAGACATCTACAGTTAACTGTAGAAATGCACTGAGTGAGTTGGATATACCGCTTATGTAGTTAGCTTTGGTCTTTATCTTGTATGCAGGATCCTCTGCCTCTTTGCTTTTCAAAGCCTGATTGCTAGATGAGCAACTCTGGCAGCACCTGAGAAAGTGTGGTCTTGTGAATCCATATCTGTGTTTCATAAGAATCTCATACCAATTCTAGAGCACTATTGTTTGAAGACACTTTCTTAGTGGACATTAGAAAAATATTAAGTGATACATTTGGCACAATTTTGTCAGGAATGATTACACAAAGCTGAGTCCTCCTCCGTCACTGCCATACAAAATGAAAGTCAACGAAGATGAACTTTCAGATGGAAAAACTAACTGAATTTAGAAAGAGAAGTGAAAAGGAAAGTAAAATGTTGCCAGTCTCAATGGAAAAATATCATGGCGAAAACATGGGAAGAATTCCACAATCGTGTAAACAACATGCAAAGTAAAGGACATAATTTGTAAAGAATAAGAGATGATATTAATCAAGACTAACACATTCTCAGTGAGTAAGGGTACCTCACTAGTGACCTGCACCTGTGCAAGTGTTTATTTATGAGACAGGAGAGTAAAGACCAGATGCAATACACCCAGGCAGAAGTCAATGTGAGCCAGAGAGCTGAGGAAACACGTTGAGAAACAGAATCACATCAATAGAGAAATAATAAGCTCAGTCCAAGCAGAACAAAACAGAACAGATGTGGCTGAAAATAGAATTCCTCACAAAATGGAGAAAATACCTCTTAGAATTATGTGAATGCAAAGGAAAAAAACCAAGATCAAAGCAGTTAGATGAAGCACAACAGATGAAGAAAACAAAGATGCCCAGGCTAGTGAATAACTGTCATCTGTGATGTAAAGAACCCAATAGAATGAACAAAAATTGTTCACCAGAAATAGGTGGCTAAGGATTTAGCTCAGTGGTTTCATTGCCTGCCTCACAAACCCAAGGTCCTGAGTTCAACCCCTGGTAACAAAAAACAAAACAAAACAGAAATAGGTGGAAGTTTCCCACAAATAAGTTTCAAACATATCTACATATGAGAATTCAAAATTTTCCTGAAATAACAGCTCAGAACAATCTGCCCCACGAAATGAAGAGGTAATGTATTGAAAGTGATAAATTAAATATCGCCTGAAATACCGGGAAGAAAAGAAATTTAGTGCCAGGAGGAAATGTCAAAAAGATCTACTCACAGAAGTGGTCAAGGATGGAGGATTACAATGTCATGGATACAGAGTTCTAAAAGGGAGAAAAGGTAAAATGTTACTCAAGATTGCATGTTCAGGCAGTTGTCATTAAAGCCAAAAAAAGCAAGATTGCTAATCTCAGTACAAAAAGAAAGAATAGGAGAGGAAATAATCCACCAATAGGCCCTTCTAGGATACAAAAATAAATAAATAGAAGAGTAAAGAAACAAATGAAAAATTGTTACCATCAAGCCAATAAATAATGGATAAAAAAAGGTGTCACGAGAATTCAAGCCAAACAAATGTAGAATTAAACTCAAGCAACTATTTCATGTAATTTACGTAAAAATGCAGAAGAATAACCACATAAATAAATAAACTTTGGGGAAGGAAAGAAAATACAAGGTCATGTAAGTAAGTTAAAATGGAGAACAGATCTGGAGAATCCCTGAGCACATAAAGCCAGTTAGGCCCTGAAAATAACATTAGCATTGCTTAATTTCAAGAATAGGTGAAACTTCACTTGGGCCACTACTTGTGCATGCTTCTTTTAGAGAAACAGCTAAGCTCCACCAATCAGAATCCACAAAGTATTTCTAGTTATATAACTAGGGCTTTGGCCTACATCAAGTAAGGAAACTGCACATGTATAACTAAATGTTTCTCTTGCACTTCAGTGCTTTTCACTGTAATGTATCTTACATATCCTCAGGAGAACTTCTCAGAGGACTTTTGCCTTCTTTCTAGTTGAACAATTAATGGACAATTGTTTGCTCAAACAAACTCTTTAAAATTTTATCGTTCAACTTATCTTTTAACATAGGTTTACGCTATCTCGAGTTGAAATATTTCAAACCTTCAACCTCATAAATTTTCAAGTTTCCCTTAGATCCGTAGGGAAAGACAAAGACGTATCAATAGAATTAACATTTTTAGACCTTTTAATTTTTTTTAACTTTTTACATTTTATCTTCAACCATAGTTGAACCTTGAAAGTATAACTTTTTAAATAAAATATCTTATTTTCTTTCTTTATTCCCTTTTGTCTCTTTTACTTGTGAAAAGTAGCTCTGATTTTTTTTTGTACTTTTTTACTTTGTTTTGGATAAAAGTCATATTAAGATAAAATTATTAAAAATTTGGGAGGATGCTTATCAAAATTCAAATATCATATTTCTCCTAGGGGATTTGGTAATAAATGTTGGTAGAAACCAGGAATGGTTTTAAATTATTTCTTCATAATATTTAGATTATTTTAAAATGGATTACTGTCACAGTAGAAACTATTTATTACTAATGTAATAAAATCTACTATTAATTATATAAAAAGATAATTTTAAAGTGAAAACGATCAATGTTTAGAGAGATGACCCAGGTGACCTATTGATTACAGGATGCTTGAATTATTTTTAACATAGTAAGCAAGGGTGAACATCATCGTCATCTGATAATTTTATGTCTCATCTGGAGGAAGTCAGGGCAGGCAATTGTGTATACCCAGGTGATTTAGCAAGGAATTAGAACTCCTTTTACATAGTTGGAATTGTGGGCCACTGATATTAGTTTTGGGGTCTTGGAGCCAGAGAGTCTGAATTCTGATGTGCAAATTCAGGGAAGTTAGAGTATCACAGGTCTGGGAGAGAGAAGACCTGAAGCTGACTGCCTGGAGCCTGCCTGCACTGAGAGTAGATCTTCACAACTCTGCAATTACTACAGCAGTGTCTCCCAGAAAGATCTTTAGACTTCAGAAATAATGCTTTGTGAGTTCTCCAGACATTACTTAAGCCAGTCAATTTAACACTTAGCCTTCAACCTCTGGTCAAGTTAAATGTAACACTATTTATTGGTATTTTAGTTCATATATTTGCTACATAAGAACGAGAATGAGATATTTATTATTCAAACTCTGATTTCATGAAAACTTGCATGACATCATTATGTGACCATTAATATATTTTATTTATTTACTCATTCATTATTTACTTATCTATTTAATAGCCCATTATTCATTTACCTGCTGATCATGGAACTTTCCCACTGTCTAGAAAAATATTTATTTTTCAAATACAGTGAGAAAGCAGCAGTTTATTTTTTTAAATTAAACCTGTTCCCAGACCACTTCTATATTCTTGGGGCATAGTCTTCAGAAATCACCTTCTTTTGCAAACGTATATTTATATTTAAATTAATTTTTGTGTATGGCACTGGAATTGAGCACAGGGCCTCACCCATGCTAAGCAAGCACTCTAGTGCTGAATTACATTCCCAGGCCTATTTAATTAACTTTTACTTGATAAATAATAACTACTTATATATAAAGTGCAATGTGATATTTTTATCTATGTAAACACTATAAATTCAATTAAGCTTATAACTATATCATCTACTTCACCAATTTACCACATGACTGATAAAAATATCAAAGTCTATTTTGATAAATTAAATGTGTTATTACTAACTCTGATCCACCTGCTGGCCAAGAGATCACTAAAATGTATTCATTTTGTTTAACTGAAACTGTATATGGTTTGATTAACATCTTTCCTTTTTCTGTCCCTCTGCTCTTTCCTATCCTCTGCTCACCACTTTTCTACCCTCTTCTCCCAAGACATCAGAGTTGTGTTTTGAAGTTCCACCTCAAATGTATTTGCCTTTCTGTGCCTGGCTTAAAATTGAACTCTCACCTCACATCTATCATAAAATCAACTCAATATGAATAAAAGATGTAAATGCAGGGCTTGAAATTCTAAAGGTACTAAAAGTAAACATAGCCAAAAAGCTCTGGGACATTGACCCAGCCAATATTTTTTGGATAGAGCATGAAAAACAAAGACCACAAAACCCAACACAGACAAAAGAGTTTGCGTCAAACTACAGAGCTTCTTTAGAGCAAAGGAAATCAAAGGAGGCAAACATGGACTGAGAAATAATATGTGCAAATGTACATCTAAAACGACGTTAATGTCAAATGTATAATGCATATATATTTTTCCTAAAGGGGGTACAAATGTCTAGCATGTATATGAAAGAAATGCCCAACATTCCTAACAATTAGAATGATACAGATTAAAACATCAAAAAGATACTGTCTCATGCCTTCAGAATGGTGTTATCAAAAGGTTAAATGATAAGTGTTGCAGATGAAAATATTGAGAAATAGGAACACTTATTTATCGTTGTTGGAAATGTAAGTCAGTACTGACATTTCAAAAACAATCTGAAGGTTCCTCATAACACTAAAAACAGCAAAACATGTGATCTACAAGTCCTATTTCTGGTTTTATATCCAAAAGGATTGAAGTGGGTATATGCCAAGGTAAGATCTTCCCTGGCAGGCCCATTTCATTATCATTCATTTTAGAAATAAACCTTATTTTTGACATCAGCATTTACATTGTCATAGGAAATTTAAAAAGAGAAACAGAGTCATTATATCTAGAATTCAAGCAGAGTTTTACCTTCACAATGGAGTAGAACACTCAGCTTTGATTTTTCGTTTTATTCTAGTGTTGAAGAAAGGGGGAAATGTAGAAATCACAAGTTATAAGTCAACCTGCAACGCTTAATATTCCCTTTTGACCCAAAGGGCCTTCCTGCTTTGTTATCTTGGTAAAATGTTCTCAAGGCAACTCTGTGGGACAAGTCCCTTGATGATTTCATAACCCTGGTCTTCTCCCACATTGCCCCTAAAATCTGTCAAGAAAAACTGTACAAAGTTCTAAGAATGAAACATCCTAAGATGAATAGAGTTCACAGGAAGAGTGTAGACCTTTTCCCAGCTCTGCTAGAACAGGATATCTTACAAAGGTTTCCCTCAGTTTTTAAAGTCATATTTGGAAATAAAACTCAAAGCAAAGCACACTTTTGGAAACATGGGGCATGGGCAGAACAGACTCCAACTTTCTGGGGAACTTTCCTGAGCCTTAGGAAACTTGCTCACTCTTTGTTGCTGCATATGAGTCATAAAATTGCTTTTCTTAACTTATTGTGCAACTTGGTCAGTTTCTCAATCCAAGAAGTGAACTGGCACCAATGTACCGTATGACACAGCCCATGGTGAAACCTCTTCACGTGGTATATATTGTGAAGTTAAGACAATAGCAATGCTGTTTATTGAATTCCATAATACGAAAAATTTATTGTGAATAGTCTCAGTGTGGGAGAGAGATTTAAACAACAAACGAGGAGTTAACTTTTTTTCACCTTAAATAAAGCAAGAGTGAAGTGCCACAACTGCTGATGTTGTACATTATTCATGGTCCTGCACCCCCAGATTAACGAATTCAGTAATTCTTTTCCCAAACTGTGTCTTTCCTGGAGCTGTGCTTGTGCCCTCCTGCACAAGCTTCTGACTGTGCCGGCCCAGGCCTCCTTTAGAAATGTTCTAGCCTTGAATTCGCCACAAGTCATTCACCTGGACTTTCTTTCCTTATTGATTCACAGAGATCAAGGGGGCACTCTTCTAACAAGTGTAATTTGCAGAGACAAGGCATGTTCCTGAGATTTGTGAGCACACTGATAACCTATATTCCAAGCTCACTGAGAACAGCATTGCATATGTCTTTGGAAGTGATATTATTGATCAAATAATTAAAGTTTCTGCTGACCTTTTCACCTATCTTTTATAATTAAAGAGATGCCCCAAAGTAATCTTCCAAATCACAAAAAAAACAGTGTACCTCAAGTGACTGACTGTTTCTACATTTGACTGTGTGAGGGCTTGCATGGCAACTGAACACCAGCAGATTTTTAACTTAACTGTCACCCTAGGGAGCATGTTAATAAGGACCACAGAGTGGAGGCCAGGGTAAGTTATAAAAGAGGAGGGATGAAAATGATCAATGCATAGTGTATTCTTGCACCAGAAGAGCACAGTGGATCCCATTAATTTGTACAACTAGTGTTGATAATTAGAAAAACCCACATGTGATTGAAAAGGTTTTGACAAAATAGTAACATATAATAAAAACATTGTTTAAAATATATGCTTGTATATTTTTTATTACACATCTACAATTGCTATCTCATGATGATAATCTATAGTTGTCTTTTTATAACAAAAATTCCTATCACATTTACTATTTGTAATTTATAATAAATGTAAAGTTTTAATCTTTAGTATTTTACATTAATACTGCAGCTAGTAGTGAAAATTGGAATACTCCTTAAAGTTGTGGTAATTGAATATTTTGTCCGACTTACAAGAAAATTATTAGGATAGATTTTGGCACCAGAGAAGTGGGATTGTTGCTGTGATTATATCTAATCATGTGGTTCGGAAGGTTTTTGAACTGGTTTGTGGGAGGAGTTTGAAAGATTTGGAGATGGCAGCTAGAGAAGCCCAAATAGCTGTAAGAAGAGCTTGTTGTATGATTTTGGTCTGAGATCAGAAGGTCAGAACTCAGAAGGTCAGAGCTCAGAGGTTCACAGTGATGATAGCTATGTGGATGGTAAAGTACAGGCTCAGGAAATTTCACTTGGGAACAAAGACTAAGGTGACATTTAGACTAAAGATCATTTGTTGTACATCCTGGCAGAAAAATTAGCTACACCTTCTCTAGATCCTGAGACTTGTTGGAGACTGAGATTAATGGTAGTGAACTAATTGAACTGATGAAGGAAATGTGAAAGCAGCCAAATACTTAGGCTGTGGCCTGGGTGGCTTACTTATAGTCACATATACAATGAAAATTGGGAGGCAAAAAAAAAAAAAAAAAAAAAAAAAAAGGAGAATTGGATGATTTGATAAACCTGCAGCTTGAGAAGAAAAGGCAGCCTGCAGCACTGGGACCATGGAAAATGTGGTTCCTGAAAAGATTAGCGTCTAAAAGAAGCCAAGAACCTGTGCTGCGACAATGGAATGATGGCTTGGAAGGATCTTAGGAATCAGCAGCGCCCTACACATCAAAAGTACCAGGAACAAATGTATAAAACTTTTATTTGAAAACAGAAGCTCGCTCAGGGAATTAATCCTTTTGGAATTATTTCACTATGTGGAGCCATATAGACTCTCAGAAGCTACTGCAATCATATTCCAAGAGCACCAGCCTAAAGCCTGAGCAGGTGGCAGACCTTAGTGTCATTCTTATAAAGCTGGACTTAAATGCATATAGAATCCAAAAGTTGTGGAGTCATGTAGGCATCTACCCAGATTTCAAAAAGAGATCTAGGAGGCCAGGCAGTGTGTCCTGATACAGGACAGTGCATGACCCTGAAAGTGCAGTGGGGACCTAGGGAAGTTGAACCAGCACTTTTGATTGCCTGATGAAGAAAATGGCTATGAATGAGCCAAGCCTGCCTGAGGGAGAGGCCACGTGGGCTGCAGCAGGTAAGGCCTGGGGCAGGGCGGCTCAACACCTTTGGAGCTCACTTTTGTTACAACTTGCTGGAGTACCAAACATACAACTACAAGATTTCATGTTTGCCCTGATGGATTTCAGTCTTGCTTTGATACTATTCTTTTTTATCCTTCTATTTCTCTCTCTCTCTCTCTCTTTTTTTTTGAAATGGGAATGTTTACTCTGCACCATTGTATGCTAGAGGTATGTAGACTTCTTTTTGTCTCTCATGGACAACACAGGTAAGCATTTACCTTGAGTCTCAGAGCTTGGACATGGATTTTTCTGCAGTGCTGAAAGTGTTAAGTCTTTGGAGAATCTTAGACATAAACCTGAGCTTTGTTGAGGTCCAGGTGTGGGAATGTTAGGGTGGACACCTAAATTGCCCACCACAAGTGTTGCACCCAGAAGTAGGCCTTATCCAAGGGAGTGGAGCCCTTGGTGCTCCTGCCCAGCTCCCTTCTCTTGTTCTCTGCTTCCTGTCATAAATTAAGTGACATTCTTCCACCTCATCTTCTACCATGCCATTTATGCCTTGGAGTGAGACAGCTCTGAACTAAACCATAAGCTAAAATAAGCCTTCACCTCCTTTAAGTTGGTGTTGATGGCTGTGTCCCCGTGAGATAAAGTGCCTGCCACATTATACATATGTAGCACACAGATTTTTCAGAACAATCAATTATCATTAAACAAAGATGAAGTATTTTAAAATAGGACAAAAATTCCAGTCTTGGAAAGCTGAGTTACTAAGTACATTTTATGTTTTACATAAGATATATTCTTTTGGATATCAAATTTTATATATATATATTTTTTCTAAAGTTGTACATAACAGCACAGACTCTAGAGAAGTGGTGATGAGACTGTGCCTCTTTAGTTTAAAATAAGGTGGAATTAAAAATACATTATTCTCTGTTGATAAATAAATACGATATACTGCTACTGCAGGAGAAGCAATAGTAAATAAGGCCCTTTGTAAAAAAGTTAAACAATGCTAAAGTGTATACTGAAAAACTATTATTAGATATTTGTATAGTTGTGTAGTAACTGCGGCTCTATTCTTATATTGTATAGTAACTAACTGAGGCCCCATTCTGGAAGTTCTCGTAATTTAAACCTACAACCTTGAAATACAATACAACTGTATGACACAGAGGAGATACTCTGTGCATAGGCCCATTTATTTGATATATTGCCGCATTCCTTGTGCAGTCATATATTCACAGGCCAAGTTAAAGCAATTAACTAAGATTAATTTTGCGGAGGCCTTGTACATTTTGAATGAAGACAAGACTTTTTTGGGGAATATGCAAATTTATGCAAATAACACAAAAAGTGAAGAACAAGAATATATTTGCCTTATTGGCTACTTAGTCGTATTCTTGCGGTTCTTAGAAATCTAAGGAATTGAGAAAATGATACTCTATGCTTTCAATTCATAAACAGATTTCTCAAACTATGTAGTTTTTGGTATTTGTTTTCCACAATAAGATTTATCATGTGTCTTATTAAATTTCACTGTAATGTTATAGTTAATAAATTCTCTTTTCAAACATCTGTTGGATTAAATAAAATACTAATAATTAATCAAAAGAAGAAGCTTGAACTAGTGAGCAGTATGATGTGGAGGAACAAAGAGACTAGACACTGACTTTCTGTAGATGTGATAATTATAGTTGTGATTAAGAACACTTTTGGGTGTGTTGCCAGAGATGATTGGCCCAAAAGAGCTCTTTCATTCTCATTCTGCCTCTTGAATGCCATGAAAGGAGCAGGTTTCCTCCATCAAAACATCCACCATGATGCTTCTGCCTTGGAACCAGCTGATAATAAACCGAAACCTCTGAAAGCATGAGCTAAAATCAATCTTTCCTCTTTTATATTGTGTATGTTTTGTATCTTATCACAGCAACAGAAATTTGATAAATTCAATGATGCATATTTTGATTACTGTGAGAACTGAAATAAAACTGATCTAGTACATTACAATATACACATACAGAAAAAAAATGTATTAGACACTACATGAATATCCACTGAAAAGAAAAATCACTGAAAGAGAACTATTGAAAGGAAATTTTAAAAATGTTTTCTTTCCACAGGTTTTACAAAATATCAATATTATCTTAAAATTATATTTTTAGAACTACCAAAATGTTTGTAACAATTTGACAAACATGTATTTAAGGGAAAATAATGGCAGAATATTGAAAAGAATGATGAAGTTGTGGTGTTTTAATTTGTGCTATTTCCCCAGCAATACAGAGGTCTGAAAATTTAGGTCTCAAAACCCTGATAGTTGTCAAAACCAGGTTAATTGCCTTTGTAAGGAGCAAAGTGAATTTCAATTTCTTTTGAGCTCCATCTCTAGAGGCTTCGTTCTTGGGCTCTTCTCTTCGACCTGACTCGGGGCTGCATCTATGTGGACAGAGTTATTCACAGGGCTTTGTTCAAAAACAAACAACGAAACCCACAAAACGGTATAACTTCTTGCTCAGGGTGACATTTCCAGAGAAAGCATAAAAGCAACTGAAAATACTTAAAAGAAAAACTGGAAAATGAGAGAACAATAGAAGTGTTCTAATGACTTGCATAGATTTCTGGAATTCTAGAAGCCCCAGGGTTTGCTTGTTTTTAATCTCTGGCTGGTTTAAGCTTCTGTACAAGCAAGAGGTGAAAGCTAAGTGACCTTTGGAAATGCCTGTTTGTATGTTGAAAATGTGCCCAGCTCACACAGAAAATTCTCCAGTGAGTACAGAGACGTATTCATTCAAAGTATTAGAGTAAAGCAGAGGTTCATTGTGTGGTCACCATTTTGATTCAATCAAGAAAAAATATCAGTGCCTGTAGACAACAACAACAACAAAAAAATAAAGATTTTGCAGAAGTAGTCCAATAAGGTTATTAAACAAATAATCACAAACCACAATAATAAAACTACAAGGGAGAGGATTTGATTTCCAATGATACATTCATTATATTGATTACATAAGCATCCAGTTTTCAAAAAAAAAAAAACCTTAGAAGAATCACTGACACAGGGAAAATGTCAATAGAAACACTCTTTAATGATATCTTCACATTTGACTTGTAAGACAAAGATTAAAACAGTTTTTCTAAATATGTTAAACTAGAAGACATTATAGCTAAAGAATTAGAGGAAAGTATGAGAAATTGCTTTAATAAGTAAATTATATAGACAGAATTTCTTTTTAAAAATTAAGTAGAACTAAGTAAAAAGTCTGAAAGAGAAGTTTTGAAGTTTAAAGAAATGTGCAATGAAAATTTCACTCTAGAGGCTCAATGGCAGATTTGAACAAACACCAGAACGAATCCCCAATCAAGAGATCAACTGAGATTTTCTCATCTGAAAAACATAAAGAAATAAGAATAGAGAAAGAGAAAAAAGCCTCAGCTTTGTGTGATACCATGAAGCTTAGTAACGTAAAAAAAAGCAAGATTCACAAAAGGAGACGATAAAGAAGGGAAAATATTTGAAACACTATGGCTCTATTTAAAAAATTTTTATGAGCAACTTTCATGTACACCTAAGACGCTTTCTGAACCAGAAGGATGAACTCAGATAAGCATAAAAATCTACACATTATAGACAAATAGTTGAATATGGGGATCAACGACAAAAACAAAATCTCAAATGTAGCAAAAGAAGGTTTTGTGAACTTATCTCCATAAATCTGTTTTGAAGAAAATAATCAATACATACATAAAAAAGTAGAAAGGGTAGGGGAAAGGTAATAAGGGAAAAGAAAATAAATATGAGAAAATGAAAAAACGGAAATAAAGTGTTTGTAAATGTGGAGGGGAGGAGGGGGTGATGGGAGGGCAGGGACAAGGGGAAAAAATGAGAACCAAGACCTGTCATGTAAAGGTACAGGATCCCAGTAAGGAACGTTACGTAACTGTGCTGCATACCTAAAATGTACCAATAAACTCAATTTAAAAAGTACAAAAATAAATACATAAAAGTAAAAAAATATGTAGGAAAAGTAAATATATAAGGAACATTCCCGATGTTTTCAAAACGTGAAACTGTTTCTTTATCAAAAGCTAGATGAGAGAGTGACTGAAGCACTGCTCAGCCAATCGATACTCAACCATTTCTGAATTTTATTCTGGCTTTCTGGAGGTATTTATCTATTTTCTCCTTGAATAACATTCTATTTAATTAGATATTCCCATGGGCTCTTTGATGATTACTCAGAAAGTGGCAAAGAAAATGAAAAACAAGCAACTAACAAGTTTAGAAATATGGAAGGAAAATCATTTCTCAGTTACGTAACTGTGCTGCATACCTAAAATGTACCAATAATCTCAATTTAAAAAGTACAAAAAAAATACATAAAAGTAAAAAAATATGTAGGAAAAGTAAATATATAAGGAACATTCCCGATGTTTTCAAAACGTGAAACTGTTTCTTTATCAAAAGCTAGATGAGAGAGTGACTGAAGCACTGCTCAGCCAATCGATACTCAAAAATTTCTGAATTTTATTCTGGCTTTCTGGAGGTATTTATCTATTTTCTCCTTGAATAACATTCTATTTAATTAGATATTCCCATGGGCTCTTTGATGATTACTCAGAAAGTGGCAAAGAAAATGAAAAACAAGCAACTAACAAGTTTAGAAATATGGAAGGAAAATCATTTCTCTTAGAAAAGTGTTCTACCGGACTAAAAATGGAATGCATTGAGATTCAAGGATTTTTTTTTGTTACCTGGAGTGTGCTATTTTTGATGGTAAAAGGTTTTGAATTAGGCTATAATATCATAAGCAGCAAGATACTCTCTCAAAAGTGCCTGAGAGCTATACAACATGGAAATGGACTCTAAACATAACATTTAGAAAATAGTTGCTTTCCTCCAAATGGAACAGAAATACCGCTATCTTTTAAAGACACACTGCATTAGAAGTTCTCAGATTTCACTTTGAGAAAATGTCCTTTCACAACATATATTCAAGTTGTCTTGCAGCACAATGAGACCGCTCTATATATTGGATAAATGGCCAATTTTTGCACCATCTCTGACAAATTCCATGGACATGCACAATGGAAACTGAACCTCAAATCTTTTTAGGGCAAATTCTTTTTAATGAAAAATAGAAGGTTATACTTGTGGTCAATGAGCTTACTCTTAAGTGTAAAATTCTAGGCGCAGAGTAATCTAGTAGAAGCATAATCTGTATGCATAACTTGAGAATGACTTTGACATCGGAGAACAGGGAATTTAAAAACTATGGGATTATAATAAAATGATAAGTTCATGTATTACTTAAATGTATTATTTTAAGCAGTGTTATCTCCATATTACAAAGATCTGGTTATTAAGATATCTTATTTTCAGATAGTTAATCACCTTGAAATCCAACTATTCACTTTTAGAAGGAGAGAAAAGCTGACTACTTTCTAGCCACTATTTAGAAATCACATGTATATTCCAATGTTGGCTTTTATCCTCCTTAAAAGATTTTGTTGCAGACAGTTCTCAAGATGTTTTTTCAGTGAGTGGGCTTCATTAGCTGAAGTAGAATTTGTAACTACCATTTAAAAGCTATAATAGTTAATTCTGATGAATTGCAAATCACCAAACTTAACAGCTTACCTCTTCTTTTCTGAGATTTCAGTTATATTGCATTATAGCTATTGACAGTGAGGATATAAATTATCAGTAAATATTGGACCTGATATGATGCTTCCTTTATGAAAATGAGATATATAAATACAGTTACTGAAAATAAATCTATATGAAAAATAGAAAGTTATACTTGTGGTCAATGAGCTTACTCCTAAGTGTAAAATTCTAGGCACAGAGTAATCTAGTAGAAGCGTAACCTGTATGCATAACTTGAGAATGACTTTGACATCGGAGAACAGGGAATTTAAAAACTATGGGATTAAAATAAAATGATAAGTTCATGTATTACTTAAATGTATTATTTTAATCAGTGTTATCTCCATATTACAAAGATCTGGTTATTAAGATATCTTATTTTCAGATAGTTAATCACCTTGAAATCCAACTATTCACTTTTAGAAGGAGAGAAAAGCTGACTACTTTCTAGCCACTATTTAGAAATCACATGCATATTCCAATGTTGACTTTTATCCTCCTTAAAAGATTTTGTTGCAGACAGTTGTCAAGATGTTTTTCCAGTGAGTGGGCTTCATTAGCTGAAGTAGAATTTGTAACTACCATTTAAAAGCTATAATAGTTAATTCTGATGAATTGCAAATCACCAAACTTAACAGCTTACCTCTTCTTTTCTGAGATTTCAGTTATATTGCATCATAGCTAATGACAGTGAGGATATAAGTTATCAGTAAATATTGGACCTGATATGATGCTTCCTTTATGAAAATGAGATATATAAATACAGTTACTGAAAATAAATCTCTTAGTTACATATATATGTACATATAGTTTTGCTTAACATTAATATTCAATAATTAAATTTAAAATTAATGTAAATAATCCAGATTCATTTAGTAGAAGATCTAACTTTTACACCAGAGTCAAAGATTCTCTCTACTGTTGGATGTATATTTTTCAAATTATATTAAATTATTCATATAATTATATTATTAGTAATTAATTTTAAAGTGACTAAATATTTATATTCTCATATGAAAAATGGACCATAACGATACATTTTTGCATACAAGTTGAGAAAAATCACAGATCACATTTTAAGATTTATAGGTGTTTAGAATCTTCAAAATCTCTTCAACCTAAATTTATGTGATTGTAAGTACTTTGTTTCTTCTGTTTAGTGCACATGAATATAAATTCGCTAATGGATCGCCCACACTATAAATTTATTTGACTAGTAATAGCCTTCATTCAAGGTTTCTTTCACCAGAAATTCAAGAAAACAAAAGCACTTCAGCACAAAAGCTATACCATTTAAAAAGTGAAAAATAATTATTTTGCATGGTGTAAGTAAGTTTTCCATATCTGGGCAAAAAACATCAACCTTCACAAGTGAAAGAAGGAGAGGTTTACTTTGGCTCATGGTTTCGGGGGATTCAGTCCATGTTCAGCTGGCATCAGAAGCAGAAATTCCTGATGGATTAGCATGGCAGAGCGAAGATGCTGAGTTCTTGGTGACTGGCAGGGGGACACCGGAGCAGTAGGAAAGGGCAGGGAAGAAGGACCTAGACGTAGACCTGGAGGTTAGCCCTCCGGGATTCACCAAGTCACACCCAGGTCTCCTGTACTAATACGCGAGCCTTGTCTGATCCAAATCAAGCAGACGTATCAGGATTAACAGACAAACATTAAACTAGAGTAACATCTCACACAGATCCGTCCTCAGCATTTGGCTTCATTTTATATTTCAAATAAATGATTCTCAGACTTTATCTTGCACTACATTTCACTGCACCCTTTCTGAAAACATGGCTAGCTAGTTCCTGTTCACATTTCTATCGCAGTTGTCTGTTGCTAGAGGAGGGTCACGGTGTTCGTGTTTCTAATGCTATCCCAGCTGGCATCCATTGTGGTTTGAAACACATTTTCAGAACCATTCCTCCAGCAAATTTAGGAAGATAAAATTACATATTTCATTTTTATAAAATCTCTTGTCAATTATTTTAAAAAAGCAACTGAAAATAAAATTTCCTTTTGATGTCTTTTTCATTAGGAGACTACTTGTATTTTGAGCATATGTAATAAATTAAAATAATTTACATCTATAACATTCATATTTATTATCACTGGATACTTCATTAGAATCTGATTATTTACTGAAGGGCTAAATATAGACACACGCATTGAGCTTGACCAAAGAAAGTAGACAGACTTCTCCCTAACACTCATTATTATGTCAGAAACATAACTCCGCACGACACAGAATAGCTTCAACAGGAAGAGAAGCCAGGCTGTACATAGTTGACATACCTAATGCTTTAATGTTTGTATTATTTACATTTAAATGAACATATGTTGAAAAGTTCTTCAGCCATGTATTGAGTATCTGTGCTATATAAATTTCTTACATCATTTTTAGCATCTTTTTAAAAACATTTTACTCTTACTTGTAGTATGTCTGCTATGTAATTGAGTACTTTGAAAATCTAATCAGTAAAATGATTCCCTTTTAAAAACGCACACTTAAGTTCAATACAAGTTTAAATATCACATGATTTCTCTCACAGAAGCAAGCCAATACACAAACAAAAAACAGAACCAAAGATAATGGGAAGAGCCGGGATTTAGCTCAGCGGTTCGGTGGCCTGCCTTGCAAGCACAAGGACCCGAGTTCAATCCCCGGTACCAAAAAAAAAGATAATGGGAAGTAGGGAGACCTTTTTCAAATGGGAAGGGGAACAATGGATGGAGGGAAGAAGAGGGGAAGGAATTTATAGAAAAAAGAGAGATTGGAAGAGAATATGGAAATGGACCTAAGAGCAACAGCAGTCGGAGGGAGCTCTCAGGGATGAGGGAAGCAGACAAAAATAAATTAAGATGTGTTATGCACACCTACAGCTCCTGACAATAGATGAAATCGCTCTGGGGCCAGGGATTTAGCTCAGTTGTTCCATGCCTGCCTGGCAAGCACAAGGTCCTAAGTTTGATTCAAATACTGAAAAATAAAAAACAAAATGTAATCATTCTGTACTGCACACAGGTACCGATAAGGAAAAAAATGGCCTGTAGATATTCTTATACATGTCACACGGTTAGCTGTGTCATAATAAGGAAAATTCTGGCTGGTGCTTGCTAAGAGAAAGCGGAAAGATGAGGGTGCAAAGTCTTAGGTTGTAGTAACGGACTTTCCGTGGTAGGTTTCTTCATTAATCAGTCTAGTTGCATGATCTTGGATAAGTTCCTTTATCGTACATTTACATGAAACAGAGCTGATTTTTTTTGTGATGATTAAATTAATGGATATGAATATCTTAAAAATAATTTCTGTCTGTCAAATAGAAAATTTATTACACATTCAATTACTACCATTTATTCTTTACAAGTTGTAAAATAAACTTTTTTGTAATTTTAAAATATAGCATGTCTTCCAGTAGCTAATACTAGCTTTATGAAGGATTTTTGTCTTAATGTTTTATTTTTCTTTAATGTTCTTTGGTGTAAAAGTGAAATCAGGGACCGGGGATTTAGTTCAGTGGTTCCGCCGCCTGCCTGGCAAGCACAAGGTCCCAAATTCAATCCCTGGTACCAAAAAAAAAAAAAAAAAAAAAAAAAAAAGTGAAATCAGTATTTATATCGGAGTAAAATGATTTTTAAACAAATAGAACTTTGAGGATTTTTAAGTTATGTGTTCATTTTACTTGTGTTAGTGTGTGTTCAATAAATACTATATCATGTATTGAATGAATTAAAAAATGTTTTGAACAAAGATTAACTGTTTGAAGAACTGCACATGGTTGATTACTCGTGATATACAAATAAAAAAGATAATGATAAAAGGCTCTGTTTCCCTCCATAATATCCCCCATTAAAATACTCATGGGATGATCAGTATTTCCACCCTAAATTGATGCTCTAAAAATTCCCATTAATTACATTTGAGATGTTATTTAAATTTTCCCCCCAAATTGAACTTTTCCTGACACTCAGGCTCCATAATTTGATACCATTTCAAATATAAGGAAGTACTATACTCCGATTTCTCTTTGGGTCTTATAAATCTTTTTTGTCTTTTATAAATGCAAGGAAAAGCTGAACTTGATGGTGCACGCCTTTAATCTCAGCACTTGGGAGCCCAAGGAGGTAGGAGAATAGCTGTGAGTTTACAGCCAGACTGGGCTACGAAGTGAGACACCATCTCAAAACAAAAGAAGAAGGAAAAGAAGCATGCTTGCCTGTGCGTATATTACCATTGTAACAGTTCATAGTTACCTGCTGCCAATTTATTCATTTAAATCTGTATTGGTTCTGAAGTGGCTTTCTCGTTGCTGGGGCATGATACGTAACACACAATTTAATGGAAGAGAGTTTTAACTTAGCTCATGGTTTCAGGAGATTCAATACATGGTCAGCTGTCTGCAAGGTGGGAGCATCTTGGAGAAAGGGTGTGACAGAACAGCGCTGGTTAGTTCGTGGCAACAGGAAAGGAGAGCAGAGAGGCAGCATCAGAGATGAAAGGGTAAATTATAATACTCAAGGTCACGCTTCCTTGACCCCCAGACACAACCAGTCCTCTGTCTAAGGAACCCCAGACAGCTCCCAAGACAATCAAGTGGACACAATCAAGCTTAATCATTTAAAGCACAAAGCCTTGATATAATTGTAGTTATTAAAATTATGACAATCCTAAAATTTGTATTCTGTGTACCATGATACCAAAATTCAAGAAAATAATGGTAACTATGAAATGGGAATTCATAGAATTTTAACTTTAATTAAAATCTAAACTATGTGTAAAATGAACTGATAATTATGTATTTATTTATTTTTTCATTTAGGGACAAAATAAAGAGACTATAGAATATAAAGTTTCCTAATTAAAATATTACCTTAATTTACAAAAATAACTGCATAATTTAAAAACATTATGCTATAACTAGTTTTGTAAAAATACTAACACATTTTTTAACAAAGTGAAAAGAAGATACCATTTTGAGTTGCCCTTCTATGCACCTAGAACATTTATGATATAATTTAAATTATACTTGCCTAAATAAACTAAATAAAACCACTCTGAAAGGAATTCTAGTGTGTGTAACTTGACACTTTACACTTTCTAACAAAATTTTCAATCTACTCAAAAGTTACGTATATGAGAACAATTTTACTCAAAAGTTGCTTTTTTTTTAATTTGACAGAAAACAAGTTGACTATCAACGTTGTTCTTACCATGTCTTAGAAACTAAATATTTCTCAGTTATGTCTCTCCAAGTTAAATACCATGCATATTCTCTTTTCTGATATATGCAAACACCATATTATTTAGTGCAAAAAGTAAACATTTATATTCAACCTTCAGTATATCCAATTTATTTCCATTCACATGTGTTAAATTATAGAAGACCAGCGATCAACAGAAGATGTGAGTTAATACTTCTGCTCTGAAATAATTTACAGACTCCTCAAGAGGAACGTTCCTGACCCAGGCCAATGTCAGTTCTGGTTCAGACCAGATTCCTCTTACACCCTGCTGCAGCTCTTGCTTTGGCCCGGCCTGGAGGTCTGTCCTGTAATGTCCTGTCTAATTGCTTCATAAATAGCTGCTTTCAACAAATGGATGCACACTGAGGCGATACAATTAAGTGAAATAAACAGACACGCTTTGTGTAAATACTGAATAGTTTCTTTGGTGTGAGAAACTGAAAGTGTAAGTGAGGATCAAAATCTGTAATTGAAAATATGAAATAGGAAGAAAAGGTCCAAAGGGGAAGGGGAAGAAGGGAGGGAGGTGGGGCAAATGAAAGAAGGGAAAGGAATAAATATGAGAAAAGAAGAAAAAAATGGAAATGGAAAAAGTTTTTGTAAATAGGAAGTGGTGGAGGGGTGGAAGGGAGAACAGGGATATGGACAGGAAACAAGAGCCAAGATATATCTGGTACAGGTACAAATTCCCAGTGGTGAATGTGATCTTAATGCAGACCTAAAATGTACCAATAATCTTTATGAATAAAAAAAAAGCTGGCAGATAGTTAAAAAAGCAAGAGAAAGAAGCAAAGTTATTTCCATAACTCCTCCTCTCAAAATTAACAAAAATAGAAACTCATTCTACACTACTTTTTTGTTTATTGCGGCTGTCACTGAAAGTACCTTAAACTGGCATCTGTCAGTGTTATAATTCTATTCATAAACTTTAAGATCTGGGTAATGATAAGTTAAGATCTTATAGGCAAAGATCTACTGTAAATGATACTTTCAAATCACATTATTATTTCATTATAATTCCAATTTGATTTTATTACTATTTTCACAAATGTTATTGATTGCAAGAGATTAAAGGGAGATAAGAAATGAAGCTACAACTCATCTTATTAGTGTGGCAGAGGGAATAATCTGGACAGATGCCACTAGTTTGCTAATGATCAAAGTACCGTTTTCTGCAATGATGTACAGGTTCTTCTTAAAGGAGAAAATGAACAGATGGAAATAAAGTGTTTGTAGATGGGGAGGGGAGGAGGGGGTGAAGGGAGGACAGGGACAAGGGGAAAAAATGAGAACCAAGACTTGTCATGTAGAGGTACAAGATCCCAACAATGAATGTAACTGTACTGTATCCCTAAAATGTACCAATAAACTCAATTAAAGCTGAAAAAAAAAGTATATGAGAGGAACAAAAATGCAGGTATTCTGCTTCCTCCACTTGCATTTAAGAGCTTGGTAGACAGAACACTACAAGAAAGTATTACATTAATATAAAATCATTATATTATATAAAATTATTATATTTGGTGAAAACCTTGTAGTTGTTCTTTCACATATTAGGTCAGAAAAAAATTCCACTTTTAAGACACAACATGTTT
>NW_022900913.1:14288653-14333437 GCF_012274545.1 Fukomys damarensis
GAATGTAACTACTGTATCCCTAAAATGTACCAATAAACTCAATTAAAGCTGAAAAAAAAAGTATATGAGAGGAACAAAAATGCAGGTATTCTGCTTCCTCCACTTGCATTTAAGAGCTTGGTAGACAGAACACTACAAGAAAGTATTACATTAATATAAAATCATTATATTATATAAAATTATTATATTTGGTGAAAACCTTGTAGTTGTTCTTTCACATATTAGGTCAGAAAAAAATTCCACTTTTAAGACACAACATGTTTCAAAATATAATTGTAAGACAAGCGCAAAAATAAAACTCACGCCCCATTATATTTTTTTCTTGAAAAATTAGAGTCTCTTTGCAATGAGAAAAAATAATTTTATTAATATTGCAGGTTTTCAGTTTTATTGCAAGTCTGCCTGAATAAGCTACATTAAGGCGAAGCTTGCACAATTCAAGAACTGCTAAAGCAACTTCTAACTCCTAAAGAAAATCATTGCTCAGTGATAATATACAAATAGAACAATGTTTCTCTTATCAAAGTCAGAAATAAATGTTTCTGCTGTGCTTTTGAAAATTTAACCAGTAGCCCTGTAATTGTAATTGACATTGCCTCTCATTTCTAGAGAATCACGCTCTTCTGACTCACATTAATAGATGGCTAACGCTGTCACAGGGGGTCTTCTCTGCTCAGCCCGCACTGGACCATTTGGACGAACTGCTCTGTGTTTAGCATTGTGCTGAAGAGCACAGTCCGTTTTAAAGGACAAGCACACCTAAGGCACCAGGAAACACTTGAAGAAATGAATTTCGCCGATGGGAGAGGAAAACCAATGCTCCGCTGAGGGAGTTAGGCGGGAGTCAAAGCAGAATTAGAATTCTACTACGTATGCAATTTTCCAGAAAATGTGTGGGATTTCATTGACCTGGAATCTTTGTTGGAATTCAATGCTTCAGATAAACTGCCACCGTTATATGATCAAGAGTAAATAGAGGACAATATTTTAAAAATTAATTCTATTGGTACATTTTAGGTCTACAATATAATGACATTCATCATTGGAAATTTACACCTTTACATAATCCTTCTTGGTTCTTTTTTTTTTTTGCTCATTCCCCTGCCCTCTCTTCAAATCCTCCACCCCTCCCTAGGTACAAAGACTGTTTCCACTCTTTTTCTCATGTTAATTCCATTCCCTTCTTTCTTTTCCCCTCCTCTCACTTCACGCACCTTATAGCTAAAAGGATGCACACTGAGGCCACCCTCTTGAGTGAAATAAATAGGACACGTGTGTAAATGCCTAATAGTTTCTCTGGTGTGAGAAACTGAAAGTGAAAATAAGGACTAAAAGGTATAACAGATAATGCGAAATAGAGGGCAATGTTAAGGAGCATCCGGTTGTTTGCTAACTTATGTTAACATAACTGAATACTATATGTGATTATCATTATAACTGTATTCCCGAAAAATAATTTTTCAAAAACTTTTAAAATACAAGCAATGTGATGCAAAAAGATATTCTAGGCAGAATAACAAATATTATTCTCTACACCTATAGTACAATTTATAGGCATGATTACGTGAGTTACGATTTCAACTGATCTATCAAATGTGAAAATAACTTTCTGTCACACAATAAATTGAAAATAATATTTGTTCATTCTGTTTGTTCTGGCTAAAAATAAATGATGAAGCTATTATGGAATTTTTAATTTTTTTCTTTGCTAAATGAAATATAGATAGAAAGAGTGGGTGATAAGACAGTATAACTAGGCAAAATTACATGCAAGAGATATTTTGGGCAAGTGTTTTCTTAAAAGTGGGAAAGGATCTAAAGCAAACAAACTACTTGATTGTTATACCTTAAAAGATTCTATCTGTGGCAGTGCATTAGCAAAGAATGTAAATTGCCAAGGACAGCCATGCAAAGCTTAGATAATATTGTAGTTAGAGGTAAAATAAGCTATGAGCTACAGCAAATTTCTACTACAGCCAGCAGCTTAGTGCCACAGCACTTTTTTAAAAAAGTTAATTCCTAAGCACACATCAGTCAAACATGGAATTGATGTAATGAAAAGGTTATCTTCTTTGTCCTTGATTGAATTCAACATAAAATAATAGCTAATGCCAAACCTGTTAGCCTGCTGCTAATATCACAAAGAAACTGAAAATTAACTGTACTTAGACCAGCATGAACCACAGCCATCTAAGTAGTATGATTTAAACTAAAAGCATTCAAATTCAAAATATATATGAACTCAAAAATATACCTGTGTAGAATCAAACAAAAATTTTTCCATACTCTGCATACTTTAGCAAGCATGGTTCTATATTTTTTTCATGAAGCTGCACAGCTTATATTTATATTTTTGTAATATATATTACAGAATATATATATTTCTGTAATATTTCCTCATTTCATATTTTTTAAAGTCAAAAGAAATCAGCAACATTGTAAAAGAAAATATTAGTGATATATAATTGGAGCTCACTGCATTGTGATGGTACTAAAATTGCATGCATGAATGTACAGCTTTGAAAAGAAGGTATGATTTGTAGGATGTTGAACTTTTTAAATCAGGGGAATGGAGCACGAGTGACATGTTATATCATCAGCTGATGCTGGACTTCTCTTTTGGCTTATTTGTAGTAGAGGCACAAAAAGAAATGCATTTTGTAAGTTTTTCTCTTTTATCTTAACAAAATAGAATACATACTGCTTGTGAGATTCTTATGCTTGAGTTAAAACACTTCTTGCCATGTCATAAAATGTGCTTATGGTTTTGAGAGAACAAAACATTGAAAAAGCTAACACAACTTGCAATCTATAAACGTATTCCCCAAATGGTCATAAGAACAGTTTTACAATTGGACTACACACTAAAACCTACCTATAGTACTAAGTCTTCTATACATTGGATATGAGGCATTTTGAGATGTCACATTCATTTTTAAATCAATTCTACTATAAAGAAATTTATATATTTTTATACAATTGAATTCAGAGTGTGATGTACACATTTCACTTATCATTAATTTAGAGGAAACACAGGCAAAAAGTTAAAATCATCCAATATGTTGTATAAGTAGTTAGGTAATTCTGAAATATAGCCATATATATTCCCTGATATATCAAATGTCTGAATTTAATAATATTCACTATAAAACTATTTCATGGTTTTTTTTTAATGCTATGTTCCAAGTAACTTGTTAATGCAGATTTTTACATTTGGGTTACCTTAACAATTAGGATTCATGAAAGGAACTTTAAAAATGTTTTTGAAAATATTTAAAATTTTCAAAGACAAAACTAGAAGCATTAAGGTACCCTGATGTGAAGTGTGTGAAATTTTTAAAATTTTCTTTGTCTATTTTGTTCTTATAGTTAGTTTGGAGATAAAGTTCATAATTCAGAGCTTTTTACAAGTAAAATCACCAATTCTTACTCTAACTGCTAAACATTCTATTCTACCTGTAAGGTCAAAGACAGTATTTTGTATTTACTATATTCCTCTGAAATAGACTCTTCAAAAATATATAGTATAGTTAGTACCAAATAGAGAAATACCTAACAAGTCTTTATAAAACCCAAAATTTTAATTATTTTTGGAAGAGAAACTTTCTTTCCTACCTTCAATAATTTGGCTTCTGGGCTCTTTAATTGTTAGGGTAATTTTAAAAAATAACTTTTTCCAATTTCCTTTCTAATGAAAATATGTTGAATGCTAAAATTACTAAAATACTTTAAATTAAGAAATAAAACATTTTTCATTGAAGTTTAAATTTGCAATTTGTCTTTTATTACAGGTGATTTTTTAATTTCCTTTTTTGTTGTTTGTGTGTTTGTCATTACATTTTTATTATAGTGCATGGCTTTTGTTGTTCAACTGAAAGTGTTTATGAAATAATTTTTTTAAAAATTTATATTGGGAGTTAGTTTTATCCTGGTTCCTAAGTGTAATTCATAGACCTATATTTGCTTTGGTAAAGATGACATAGTTTTCACTATACAAAATATTAATGAGATCAAGCATGGTGCTTGCTTCCTGAGTAAAAGTTAGTATTTTACTAAATCACTAACATATAGATGTTTCTCAGTATATGATTTTTGGATATTAAAATATTAGTTTATAGAAAATATCCATTAAGTATGCAAACAATATCTATAAATTTAACTACTAATTTTATCATAAATCTATATTTGTGACATTTTTATTAATACTTTGGTCAATATCAAAGCTATTAAGTATAAATTAGAGAATAGGTAATAATTTTGGGTAAAGGGAAGTGTGCTTTATAAATAGTGCAAGGCTAGTACAGTATGGAGAGATTTGCTGCTAAACTAAAGCTTAATCTGTTCTTTTCTTCTTTGCTTCTTTTACGGAGAGATCCATAAGGACCAATATTTTCTGGAATCTTAGTGCTGTTTTCATCTTCATCTCTCAAATGAACAGTGATTTGGAACATTTTTTCATATATTTACTTGCTGCTTTTACTTCTTTGTCTGAGAAATGTCTGTTCATTTCAGATGCCCATTTATGAATCAGGTCTTTATATTTGGGGGGGTTGATTGTTTTGAGTTCTTTATATATTCTAGATAATAGTCCTTTGTCTGAGGAGCAGCTGGTAAAATTTTTTTCCACATTGTAGGTTGTCTCTTAGTTCTGCTGATGGTTTCTTTTGCAGTGCAGAAGCTTTTTAATAAGATGAGATCCCAGTTGTTGATTTTTCTGCTAGTTCCCGTGCTACTGGGGATTTGTTCATAAAGTCTTTTCCTATGCCAATGTCTTCAAGAGTTCTTCCTAACTTATCTTCTGGCAAGTTTAGTGTTTCTGTTTTAATATTTAGATCTCTAATTCACTTGGATTTTAATTTAGTGCATGGTGAAAGATAAGGGTATAGTTTTAATCTGTGGCAGGTTGAGATCCAGTTTTTCCCACACCATTTATTAAAGAGGCTATCTTTCCTCCAGTGGGGATGGTCAGCTCTTTGGCAAAGATGAGTGGCTGATATCAAAAAATCAAACAATAATAAATGTTGGCGGGGTTGTGGGGAGAAAGGAAGCCTTCTCCATCGCTTGTGGGAGTGCAGACTGGTGCAACCACTATGGAAATCAGTATGGAGATACCTCAAAGAGCTGGGATTAGAGGTTCCATTTAACCCAGCCATCCCTCTGCTGGGTATCTTTCCAAAATAATTAAAAGAATCATATCACAGTGATGTATGCTCAGTCATGTTTATAGTGGCACAGTTTGTAATAGCTACAACTTGGAAACAGCCCATTTGCCCATCCATTGGAGACTGGATAAAGAAGATGTGGTTTTTCTATAAAATGGAATGCTACTCAGCCATAAAGAAAGAGAAATTAGATTCACTCATAGGAAAATGGATACATATTGAGGATGTACTTCTAAGTGAAATAAATAAGTCATACATGTGTAATTACCGAGTAGTTTCTCTGGTTTGAAAAACTATAATAGTACATAAGATCCTGATGAGATAATTAACAATGTGAAATAGGAAGAAAACGGCTAAAGGTATAGGGAAAGCTGGAAGGGTAGGGAAAGGGAATAAGGGAAAAGAAAAAATATGAGAAAATGAAAAAATGGAAATGAAGTGTTTGTAAAGGGGGAGGGGAGGAGAGGTGAAGGGAGGGCAGGGACAAGGGGAAAAATGAGAATCAAGACCTGTCATCTAAAGGAACAAGATCCCAGTAATGAATGTAACTGTACTGTATACCTGAAATGTACCAATAAACTCAATTAAAAAAAGAACAATACTTTCTGGAATAATCACATTTGTAGATAGTCCAGGAGCATTCTGATTCAGGGATATCATCGGCATAAAATTTGTCTTAGTATTCTTAGTATTCTTTTCAGTCACAAAAAATATTCTTGTTAGCATGGCAGCTTTGAGATCATCCTGCTCATGCTAAAATGTTATGACATTTCATTTTTAAGAATTATCCTTCTACTTATATGGTGAATAATTAACACTAATTTGACCAAACATCAAGAGCAGAAACTTTTTCTCATGGTATCTCACTGTGTTGGTAAGGCTGATGAATTCATGGGTGGAAGAGATCCTCTCTCAATCTCCAAGCTCAAGAAGCTATTAAAATAATCTTTAAGAAATAATATGATAGATTAAAGAAGATACTAATAATTGAGAAAGAAAAATTTGAATGGATGCTGAAGATTTGAAAATTAATTTTATGATATATTGTTTCAGCAGATAACTGAGATAGAGTAGTAGTCGAAGAATCATTATGAGCTGCTGCCATGGGCCAATAGAATAAAAAAGGACAGGCAGCGATCTTTTGGAGATACGGATAAGTCATGGACAAGGAGTTATAAATAGCCTTGATACCTGAACCTGGAAAAAGCAGAGGCCAGTTGAAAAATTCAGAGAGGAGATCTAAGGAAAAGGAATCCATGAAAAGACAAAGATAGTGAGTTTACATGACAAAGGATAGATAAATCAAGGGAAAATTTGTAAGGTTAAAAAAAAGATGGCTGGGAGCAGACGGTGGGTTTACAACAGTTTGTAATGAAGTCCCTGGTTCACTGACAATAAAAAACCAGCTGGTAGTTGTGTTTTTAGAAATCCATGTTTCTATTGAAGGGTAAAAGTCAAACTGGCATCATTTTAGAAGCGAATGGTAAACCAGTAAGTGAGGTGACAAGTATATATTTTGTTTCATAAAGGATAATATTAAGGAGTTTCAATATCCTAAATGCAGTAATAAATGTTTTAAATTGTTGATGGACTATTGCTATATTTACTTGGTTAAACAAATTTTTAGGTATAATCTTTAGATCTGGAAAACAATAAGATTGAACAAAACAAATCTGAGGAATTTTTCTTATTAATTCCTAGTAGAAACAGAAAATATTACTGTAAATCTCCAAATTAACCACATAAGGAAGATTCTCTAGCCCAGTGAGTCATACAGCTGAATTTATGGATTACAGCTTCTTCTTCAGAAGAGAATTACATGAGCAAGGACTTCTCAGTGTTCAAGAACATATCTGAAACAAAAATAGGTGACATGGACTTTTTACACATTCTTATAACCCAGATAACGAAATTAGCTAATTTGAGTTTTTTTGTATGCTGAAACTATGTTCAGAAAATCGGTAACATTTCAGTCTCACCCAAAGGTGACCAATAGACACAGGGAAAATTTTCATTCAGAACAGAGCTTTGAGTAGTTCATGTATTTAGATGTTTAATATTTTTAAGAAAAGAAGTAATATTACAGACAATTATTACACTTATTTGGTAGCAGGGTCTCAGAAGAATGAAGTGCAGAAATCTTTAATAGGAGGTCAGGGAAGGAAATGTATTGATGGAATTTTAGCAATGACTAAATATAAGACATTTTTAGCCCATGTCAAAGTCTGCGAAAGGTCAAATAAGGAGGGGTAAGCTGTTTCTGACTATAGAGAGAATGAATTGTCTTGGGTTTGTAAGGTGGATTTATTCCCCAGAAACCTTAACATTTATTAAATGGACTAGGGAACTATGGGACCATGGAAAAGGGGAAATGAACAATCATGAGTTCAGTATCTAAGAATTCAACATCATGGTTCATTTGGTGTGGATGTTTCTAAATATTCAACCTGCCAACAATTGACACTGATACTAACAATAATTTCCTTTGAGAAATAGCAACCCAACAGGTATTGAAGATGTTGGAATTTTATCAACATAGGGTGGAAGATACACACACTTAGTCTGGACTTGAGGGATCCCTTGCTCACTGTGCTTCTGTGCAACTTCTCTTCAGGAATTTATGGAACATTTCAGTCCACACATCACGGCTATTGCCCATTGAATTCATCTTAGAGAAAATAGAATGGACACCGAATTTCCTTTTCTTACCATGTATTTATACTCCTATTAATACTGAAAGAATTTATAGATGTAAGAGGAAGAGTGTCCTATTCAAGACTAGATTATGTCACTGGCTATACAACAATGCCTCGTAAAGCCAATAATTAAGAATCTGAATACATGAAAGTGCTCACTTTGGCAGCACATATACTGAATATACGAAAGCAAGATTAGAGTATAAATTGCCATATAATTTTGACTGCAATCTTTTCAGTAAGCATCCCTGAAAGCCAAACCAGAATCTTTGTAGCAATCATCCCATAATGGTCGGGAATTGAAAATCACTATCAATGTCATCATTTGTGGCCCCGATTTCTAAATAGAAATGAGCTAGGCCAAGGCATTTACCTTGGAAGTGGAGCCTTTGCCTGGCATGAATGATGCTCTGCATGTCCCCAGTACTGATGAAAAAAAAAAAAAGCACAAAAGGATTATCCAGGAAATGGCAAATGAAAACCCCAAACAAATCACACAGGATGTGACAGTCCTGCTGTTTTCAGCTTCATTGTGCCAACAACCTCCAGATAGAACATATGCTATGCCTTTGCTTTTTAAATACAGAGAATGTGCACTCCTCTGATTGACTTTGAACATTTGTGAAGCACAACCTTAATTCTGTTACTATAGAAAACTCTGAATAAATAACATCCATTTGTTCTAATTTATCAAGTCTTTGCTCTGGTGGAGGTTACACTGAGTGAGACGGGGTCTGCATTGTCATTTGCCAGTCTTTGACCATGACTGTGGTCATGGAGGTCTCCTGTGACTTCTGGTAATGGTTTGTTCATTGATTATGTGCCAGCATCAGCTTTGAAAATTGCTCTTCTATTTATTCTGTTTGGTAACCAGATTTCGAGCACTATATTGATTTCTAGTTGTTTCATGTCATTAGTGGAAACAGTTTATAAATTTTATTCTTTTTTCTTTCCTTTTTTCATTGTTTCTGAAAGTATTTTTTCACATAAAATAATGTCACCCAGTAGAATATTGACATAGATGTTACAATTCTGGCATTCTTTTCATGTAAAATAATAGTCACCATGTAAAACCCTGGCACAGATTCCCTAAGGCTCCTATTGAACTGGCCTCAGACACTACAGAGGCTATGGATTTTACCAGAGCAGTCTCCACTTAAGAGTTGTGTGTTGCTTATAAGCATGGATGTACTTCTTTTCAGTCTTGATCATTTTTTAAATTAATTAATTTTATTGGTACATTCAAGGTATACAATATAAGGACATTCATCATTGGAAATTTGCACCTTTACATAATCCATCTTGGTTCATATTTTTCCCCATTTCACTGCCCTCCTGTCAACCTCTTCACCTGTCCCTATGTACAAAGACTTTCCATTTTTTTCTTCTATTCATGTAAATTCCATTCCCCTCTTTCTTTCCCCCTACCCCTCCTATATCCCCTTCCACTTTGCACCTTTCCTTCCTATTTCACATTATCTATTATACCTTTTAGACCTCATTTACACTTTAAGTTTCTTACACTAGAGAAACTATTTGGTATTTACATACATGCATCCTATTTACTTCACTTAAGAGTATTGCCTCAATGTGAATCCATTTAGCTAAAAATGTCTCTAGTTTCTCATTCTTTATGGCTGAGTAGTACTTCCTTTTATTAAAAAAAACTCCTCATTTTATTTATCCAGTTTTCTGTTGTACAATTGGGCTGCTTTCAAATTTTAGCTATCACAGATTGTGCTGCTATGAACATGGGAGTACATATATCACTGTGGTATGATTATTTTAATTCTTTGGGGAAGATACCCCGCAGGGGGATAGCAGGGTCAAATGGGACCTCCAATCGTAGTCCTTTGAGGTATCTCCTTACTGATTTCCATAGTCGTTACACCACTCTACACTCCCACCAGCAGTAAATCAGGGTTCCTTTTTCACCACCGCCCCAGCCACATTTGTTATTGGTTAATTTCATGATAGTAACTACTCTTTCTGGGGAGAGGTAGAATCTCAGTGTTGTCTTCATTTGCATCTCTATAATGACCAGTGATTTTGAACATCTTTTCATATGTTTATTTGCTATTTCTAATTCTTTGTCTGAAAAATGTTCATTTCAGATGCACATTTTTGGGTTAAGTCTTTAAATTTGGGAGGTCTGATTTTTTTTAAAGTTCTTTTTATATTCTAGATAGTAGACCTTTGTCTGAGGAAGAGCTGGTGAACATTTTTTTCAACATTGCGGGTTGTCTCTTCACATTAGTGGCTGTTTCTCTTGCTGTACAGAAGTGATTTAATAAGAAGAGATTCCACTTGTTGATTGTTTGTGTTAGTTCACAGGCAAGTGAGATTTTGTTCATAAAATCTTTTCCTACACCAATGTCCTCAGGAGTTCTACCTAACCTCTTTTCCAGCCAGTTTAGTGTTTCTGTTTTAATCCATTTCAATTTTAATTTAGTACATGGTGAAAGATATAGGTCTAGCTTTATTCTTTGGTAAGTTGAAACCTAGTTTTTCTAGCACCATTTATTAAAGAGCCTATCTTTTCGCTAGTGAAGGTGTTTGGCTCCTTTGTCAAAGATCAGGTGGCTGAGTGTGTCTGAAATGTTTCTGTATCTTCTAATCTGTTCCACTGATCCTAAGGTCTGTTTCTTTCCCAGTACCATGCTGTTTTTAATCACGGTAGCTTTGTAGTATAGTTTCAATTTGGGGATTGTTATACAACCTACCTTGTCTTTATTGCCTGGAATTGCTTTTGCTTTTCTACATCTTTTTTTCAAAATGAATGGATTATTTTCTCAGAGTCTGTGAAGTATGTTGCTGGGATTTCATTTGATATTGTATTGAATCTATATAGCAGTTTTAGAAGTATGGCCATTTTCACTATGATGATTCTTCCTACCCAGGAACTAGGGATGTCTTTCCATTTTCTGATATCTTCCTCTATCTCTTTTTTCAGAGTGCTATAGTTTTCAGAGTAGAGGTCTTTGATTATTTTTGTTAGGTGGATTCCTAGGTACTGCAATTTTTATTGGATGCTATTGAAAGGAACTGTTTTTCCCATTTCACTCTCAGTAAGTCTGTTTTTTAGGTACAGGAAAGTTATTGACTTTTGTGTGTTGTCCTGGTATCCAGCTACTTTGCTGAATTTGGTTATTAAGTCTACAAGGCTTTTGATGGAGTGATGGAGTGCTTGAGGTCTTCTAAATAGAGTATCATGTCATCTTCAAATAATAACAATTTGACTTTTTGTTTCATATCTTTATTCCTTTTATTTTTTTCTCTTGTCTAATTTCTGTGGCTAATGTTTCCAAACTACAGTGAACAGGAGTGGTGATAGTGCACATCCTTGTCTTGTTCCTGATTTTAGTGTGAAGGATTTCAATTTTTGACCAGTTAGTATAATATTGGCCATTGGCCATTTCATAGATGGCTTTTATGAGATTGAGGTAGAGACTGTCTATGCCAATTTTTTCAAGGGTTTTTATCATAAATTTTGTGTTGAATTTTGTTGAATGAATTTTCTGCATCTATTGAGATGATCATATTTTTTTTTTTGTCCTTGTTTCTATTAATGCAGTGCATTCTGTTCATTAAATTTTGTGTGTTGAACCATCCCTGAATCCCTGGGATGAGTTCCACTTGGTCAGGGTGTATGATTTTTTTAATGCTCTCCTGCATTCTATTTGTGAGTTCCTCATTAAATATTTTTGTATCTGTGTTCATTAGTGAGATTGGCCAATAGTTCTCTTTATCAATTGGATCTTTCTCTGCTTAGGGGATCAAAGTGATTCTTGCTTCCATCTCAAATTCATTGAAAGTGTTAACAGGAGTGGCAGTAGTTCTTCTCTAAATGTCTTGTAGAGTTCAGCAATCAAGCCATCAGGAACCAGAGTATTCTAAATTGGTATTTTTTAAATTACATGTTCAATTTCATTGATTGATATTGGCCAGCTTAGAATTTTTAGGTCATCTTCGTTCAACTTTGGTAATTCATTTGTATCTAGGAAAATGTCTATTTTTTTCTGTATTTTGCATCTTATTGGTGTATAGGTTCTCGATGTAGATGTTGATGAACCTCTGGATTTCTGTTGGGTCTGTTTTATTTTCACTCTTTTCATTCCTAATTGCATGGATTTTGGTTCTTTCTTTCTTGCTTTCTTGCTTTCTTGCTTTCTTGCTTTCTTGCTTTCTTTCATTCTAAGGTTGGCTAGGGTTTGTCAGTTTTGTTTGTTCTTTGGAAGAACAAACTCTTGACTTCATTGATTTTTTTTGTATTGTTCTCTTAGTCTCCATTTCATTATCATCTGCCCTGATCTTTATAATTTCCTCTCTTTCATGAGCTTGGGGTTTGTCTAGCTCTTCTTTTTCTAGAAGCTTGAAGTTAAGCATCTGGTTGTATAATTGAGCTTGCTCTCTTTTCCTAATATGAGTATTCACTGCTATGAATTTCCCTTGTAAGACTACTTTCATTGTGTCCCATAGATTCCAATATGTTGTATTGTCCTTGCCATTTAATAGTAGAAACTGTCTAATTTCTTCAATTTCCCCTGCGAGTCATCGGTTGTTCAGAAGTGTGTTGTTCATTTTCCATGTGTTTATGAAATTCTTGTGGTTTCTTTTGCTATTGATAAATTTCATTGCACTATGGCCTGATAATATACAGGGAATAATTTCAATCCCTTTGGACTTACTTAAATGTGTTCTGAGTGAGTACATGATCTATTTTGGAGAATGATCTATGTGCAGCCAAAAAGAAAGTGTATTCTGATTTTGTGGGGTGGAACACTATAAACATCTGCTAAATTCATTTGTTCAAGAGTTTGATTAAGTTCTACTGTTTCATCATTTGTCTTTTCTCTGGTTGATCTATTTGTGACAGTGAGATATTGATGTCCCCCACTGATGCTGCATTTGTTCTTATATGATTTTTCATGTCTTATGGTATTTGTTTTATATAATTGGGTGCCCTTTTGTTTGGTGCATATATATTTATGATTTTCATCTCTTACTTTTGATTGTCCCCTTTACAAGTATGTAGTGTCCTTTTTCTTAATCAGTTTTGGTTTCAAATCCACTTGATCTGCAAAGAGGATAGCTACTCCTGCATTTTTGGGGGTCCCTATCACCTGGAATATTATTTTTCACCCTTTAACTTTCAGTCTATGAGTTTTTTTTGAATTAAGTGTGTTTCTTGTATGCAGTATATTGTTGAATTGTGCTTCTTGACTCATTCTGCAAGTGTATTTCTTTAGAGTGGTGAATTGAGATAATTAACATTGATGGTTATAACTGATAGGTGTTGACTTATCGTTGTCATGACTTTTTCTTTTTGTTGGATTCTCCCCCTTTGCATTTAATTTTTTGTCTTTCCTGATGGATTCATTTTGCTGGGCTTTGTGGAGTTGTGACCTTCATTGTATTTTCCTAGGATATTATTTAATATTTTTTGGAGTGTTGATTTAGTATTCATGAAGTTCCTAAGGTGCACTTTGAAATGAAAGTATCTTATTTCTCCATCAATTATGAAAGGCAGTTTTGCAGGATACATCAGTCTGGGTTGGACATTGTTTTCCTTTAGGCTTTGAAATATGTCATTCCATTCTCTTCTTGCCTTGTGGGTTTGTGTTGAGAAGTCTGCTGTGATTCGCATGGGCTTTCCTTTGCATGTTGTTTGTTTCTTTTCTCTAACTGCTTGTAGAATTTTATTCTGCTGGGTTTCTGGAATCTTAACTATTATATGTCTATAAATATATATATATATTTTTTTATCATGACTAGTTATATGTCTATATGTGTGTGTGTGTGTGTGTGTGTGTTAAATCATGACTAGTTGAAGTCCTATAAGTCTCATGTATCTGTATGTCAATTTCTTTTCCTCTATTTGAGAAGTTTTCTGCTATTACTTCTGTGAACAGTGTTTTATGTTATCTGCACTCTCTCCTGTTTCTTTATTGACTCCAGTCAGACATGTTGTTCTTCCCTGAATCATGTATCAGCTGCTGGATTGATCTCTTGTGGCCCCTTACGCAATTTAATAGGTTTTTCTTTTCCTGGTCATTACTTGCAATCCTATCTTTTATATCTGAAATTCTGAACTCACATTGGCTCATTCTGATGTATAAAAATTCAATGGAGGTTTTAATCTGGAAATCTGTTTGCATCTATTTTATGGATTTCATTTGTTTCCTATGTTGGGATTACATCATGTTTCTCAGCTACTCTATTTTTTTATCTTTTTGTGCTTTAGATTTATTAATCATATCTTGTACTATGGGCACAAATTCTGCTGTTATCTGAGAAATTATTCCTGATTTCATTTTTCAGGTCCCCTTTCATTGCCAGTTTGGGGAGTCCAGGTGATGGAGTAACAGTTCCATCTTGTTGCACTTTGTGGTTGCCTTAGGTGATCTGCAAGTCTGGCTTTGAGACTTATTTCTTTGTTTTCTCATTTCAACAGATGCAGCCTGCTGTGCCTTTGTTGAGGCAACTTTTTTCTCACCCCTTGGTGTTCAATTCCCAGGAAGCCATTGAACAGCCTTTACTCTGCTGCTCCCCAGTACACCAATTCCTAGGTTTAGAATGATGGCCTTCTATATCCCTGAGCTGGCCTATTCTCTGGGTGGGCATCTGGCTGTGGTCTGTGCATACTTGGATTGGTATCTAGGTGTGCCTCACACTTGGGCACTTATGTAGCTATTGTTGGGAGTGGGGGTGTTTGGGTGGGGGCTGTGTATCCCAGTTCCTGTTTTCCACATAGACTTCTGGTTAGGGTCTCCAAGCACTTACCAATGGTATCAGGGTGAGCCTCTAACTGTTGCTTGTGTATCTGCGTAGTTCTTTTCCAGGTGGCCCCTTGGCTTTGGCCTATGGTATAGCAGGTCTGCATGAAGCTTGCACACTTGTGCAGTTCTTTAATAGGTGGGTTGTAGCTTGGGCACTTGTGCTCCCAATTCTGGGGCGGGTTGGTGTCCGGGCTGTGACCCACCTGTAGCTGTGCCACTGGTCCACACAGCTGCTCCCCGGGATGCATGTGCACTTACTGCTGGTGTGGTGGAACTCTCCATCTTCAGGCTTGATCTTTCTCTCAAGATTGTGCTTTTGAGCAAAGAGAGGATTCTCTCCAGTTTTCCACTTCCCTTTGGTACAAAGTCAGGTTTGCATTAACCTCAGCAAAACATTCAGTTGAGACCCTAAGAAATAAATAGCAGAAGCCTCACTTCAACCAACTATTACAATCTATCTCTTTTGGAATTGTTTATGCCTGGTGAGTGATTTCCTGCAGTATCATAATATGGTCCCTGGCATCAGGTGGTGGCATCAAAGTCAGCATGGGAGAGGGGAAGAGAAACAAGCTTATGAATTGATCAGAGCACATCTCTACCATAACTAACTTTCAAGAAAACCTACAATGAAAACTGTAACACATAATATCCAGAGTGTAAATTGATAGAAAGCAACAGTAAAATCATTATGTACATCAAAGATGTCTTAATAAAATAATTAATGAAAGAGTTGTATAGAAAGAGCAAGAAAATACTTCAGATAAGAAGAGGGGCTGAGAGTGGATCACATACTAAATCACTGTCAAGAGGAATCCAAGTACTCTTAGCTATAGCTTGGTGTTTATGTTTAAATTCCTGCTGTGCAAAAGATATTTTACTGAAAATTATGTTAACCCTCAACACAGACTTTTGTCTGTAGCCATGTCTGATAAACAGGATCTGACACCCAGGCCCTAATCCTGACAGGATTTGATTTATAGCAACTGTCTTTTTAACCTGATGAACATCCATTTTACCAAGACCAGAATAACTCATAAGACAGCAGGGTCAACAAAGGATACAATGCACTTCTCTCCCACTTTTCCATTCATTACATTTGCTTTTATTGTGAAAATATGGACAAAATTAATGCGTGAATATTTACAGGTAATTATAAGAAAAATATAGGTTCCTACTTTATTTACGAATAGAAGTTTAATTACTTCCTTCAATAGTTTATTCAATAGCTTCTTATGGTCTGTAATATTTCATTTCCTAGATAAACTTCTATCACTACAGCATTATATTCATCATTTTGTTTTTCAGATATTTATCAGTGCCTCATATTATTAAAAATGAGGCAGTAATAATTAATATATATGTTAATTTAATTAATTTGTATGTGACTCACAGAAAGGTATAAAAGTAAGTGTACAAAGAAAATTTGTGTCTATTTAAATATAAGATATAAGGTATTATAACCTAATACTGTGACTTCCAAAATGTTCTATGTTGAAGTCCAATTCCCGATGTGACAATATCTACAGGTGGGACTTTTGAAAAAGATGATTATTTCATCAACATGAAGTTCTCACAAATAAAATTCATGCTTTTATAAAAGAAACTCTTGATATCCCTACTGCTTCCAATTATTTGAAAACAAATCTAGATGACAGTGTCTATGAATCAGTCAACCACCTCTTTCTTACCAGACACTAAATCACCACTACCTTGGTCTTATACTTCTCAGGTTTCAGAACTTTGGGAAATTCGTGTGTGTATACAGTATCTAGTCTAAGGTTATTTGCTATAAAAATCCAAATTCCTTAGGTTTCCTGAAAAAAATCTTTAGAACAATTAATATTACCTTAGTAAAAGTAAGTTATACAGTGAAATAGGAGTGGAAAGAATTTCTTTTTTTGTTTATTTATTTATTTATTTATTTATTTTTAGTGTTTTGAGACAGGGTCTCACTATGTAGTTGAAACTGACCTGGAACTCACTATGCAGCCCAGGCTGGTCTCGAACTCACAGTGATACTCCTTCTCAGTCTCCCTGGTGCTGGGATTACAGGCATGCACCACCATACTTGGCTAACAATTTCTTTAACAGTGAACTTTAAGTGATAGTGAATTTCAAAAATACAATATTATGATTGGAAAAATTTTAATTTAAACACATCAGAAATACTTTTAAAATGTTAGAATCTACAAATAAATTTGAAAATTCGGAGAAATCATAAGAACAACCAATAAAAGATCTATTAGTAATTTCAAGGAGAGAAAAAGTAGGTATGTAAGTCATCATAGCACTATGGCAATCAAGTGTCAGAACTAAATTATATGGATTTGTAAAATACTGTGCACACAGAACAAAGTGCCTACTCTATAGCACATTATTAGTGAATTAAGACAATAAAAGTAGGTGGAAAGATCTTCTAGTAAGTTTGAATCACAAATTAAATTGACAAATGAAGTCTCAACTTTTTCTCAACAGTAATAGTTATCTTGAAGAGAAAGTAAAGAAATAGTGCAGAAGTTTTGAGAAAGGGACAAATAAAATTTGCAGCCTAGTTTAGTAAATTAATAAAGTGTAAGAGTTAGACTAAATTTTTTCAGGAATTCAAGCTCTCAAAAGTGGTACCTCGCATATTTCCTTTGTCAGAAAGTTTCTATAAGTGCTATAAAGATGTATAGCACTAGAACAAGTGAACTTACTTGTCACGGGACTGAAGGGAAAGGCATTTTGAAGGCAGGACCTAGACAAGAGGTTTTCGATTCTGACTAGAATTGACAGATGTGGAATTCTAGAAGAAATTTATCTAACAGTGAAATGAAAACAATATTAATGTTGAGTCATCTGAATAGATTGAAATATTTTAGACAAAGTGTTCATGAACCATATGACAAAAAATGTAATGTTAGTGCTGAAGAAAACACAATCATTGAAGCAATTAATCATAGCACACTTCATGGATTATCTGTAGCTATTCACATAGCATCATAAAATAAATAAATTTCTTCATGGGTAATTGCAATTTATAATGTGATATGTGTGGTGAGATTAGAGGACCTGGAGAAGAAACAAAAGTTTTCTCTATAGTGATAAGGCAGATTACATATAAAAAAGAAAATAAAAATGATAAAATCAGATTTTTAAATATGAAATTTAAGAACAGAATACATTTCCAAAAGAGTTAAAAGATGTTGGTCCAGTATATAACACTTGGGACTATGAAGAAATGGTAGCAGATTATTAGTGGAATTAATTGACCTGTGCTATATGATGTTTTACTTCAGTGGATAATAAAATGAATGAAAACAATCTCATCTTATTAAAAAGCTTCTGCACTGCAAAAGAAACCATCAACAGAACTAAGAGACTACCTACAATGTGGGAAAAATTTTTACCTGCTGCTCCTCAGACAAAGGACTATTATCTAGAGTATATAAAGAACTCAAAACAATCAGCTCCCCCAAATGTAAAGACCCAATTCAAAAATGGGCATATGAAATGAACAAGCATTTCTCAGACAAAAAATTAAAAACAGCAAATAAATATATGAAAAAATGTTCCACATCACTGGTCATTCGAGAGATACAGATGAAAAAAACACTGAGATTCCACCTCACCCCTCAAAGAATAGCTGCCATCAAGAAAGCAACCAATAACAAATGCTGTCGGAGTTGTGGGGAGAAAGGAACACTTCTCCATTGTTGGTGGAAGTGCAGACTGGTGCAACCACTATGGAAATCAACATGGAGATTCTTCAAAGAGCTGGGATTAGAGGTTCCATTTGACCCAGCCATCCCTCTACTGTGTATCTTTCCAAAACAATTAAAATAATCATATCACAGTAATGTATGCGCACCCATGTTTATAGGGGCACAGTTTATAATTGCTAAAACTTGGAAACAGCCCAATTTTCCATCAGGTGGAGACTGGATAAAGAAGATGTGGTTTACTGTAAAGTGGAATACTACTCAGCCATAGGAATGAGAAATTAGATTCATTCATAGGAAAATGGATACATATTGAGGATATACTCCTAAGTGAAATAAATAAGTCACACATGTGTAAATACAGAATAGTTTCTCTGGTGTGAATAAACTATAATAGTACATAAGAGCCCAGTGATATAGTTGACAATGTGAAATAGGAGGAAAGGGGCTAAAAGTGTAGGGAAAGTGGGAAGGGTAGGGGAAAGCTAATAAGGAAAAGAAAAAAATGTGAGAAAATGAAAAAAAATGGAAATGAAAAGTGTATGTAAAGGGGGAAGGGGGGATGGGCAGGGAAAAGGGGATAAACTGAGAACCAAGACCTGTCATGTAAAGGTACAAGATCCCAATGATGAATGTAACCATACTGTATACCTAAAATGTACCAATAAACTCAATGAGAAAAAAATGTATGAAAACAACAACAATAAAAAGTGCTATAGATTTGTAAGGTAGGGAGGTGAGCATCAGACACAGATAAAACAGTTTTTAGTCACAGAAGAAATAACCAAAACTGTCTAGAAATGTGTTGATTTTCTTATTTAAGGCAGTTTAGTTTCGGAGTGGCCTGCAAGGTTTTAAACCCTATGCAGTGCAGTGTAACCCCTCAGGGTGCCCCCTGCATTCCAGACTATCTCACTGTTCTTTGCTTTCTAGCCCTGCCTGCACCAGTTCTCTAGCCTCATTAGCCCACCTATTCTAGATTTATGTTGTAGCCAACAATGGATATATCCTGCTGAAATGTTTTATAAATAAGAATTCTTCCATAAAATATCTTTGTCAACTTCACAAGGTCATGAGTGACTTGAATGAAGTCATTGAAGTGTTCCTAAAACTAACTGGGGGCCTGGATTTCCCTGGTGTCTCCCACAGCGAGGGCCTGCCGTGAATGCACGACTGTTGCTTATTCTTTTTCACACCAACCTCTGTTAGAGAAGGACATTTATTTATCTCATAATTCTAATATCAGATTTCACAGTTTATTTTCAACATTAACTACAAATGAATAAGCCATTAACAACTAGACAACTGGATTGCTTGTTGGAAAAGATGGGGATGGCAAACACATATCCCTGTGTTTGACTTTTGATATCATCTTAGCTCAGTTTTTATTTTTTTCTGGTTATCAAAGTTTATTTGAACAAGTATTAAATGCATTAATTCAGGCATTTCACTAAATATCTAATTTTTAAGGGCCTACTTCTTTTGTCAACTGATTTCTGCATCACATCATGTGGGGGATTTCAAAGAGCCTTATTAGGTTTTTCTTACTTGGAATTAAAATGAGATATGTATGCATACCATCTCTACTATGAATGTCTTCATTATGTGTTGCAAACATGTCATAATAAAAAAATCCAAAGACCTTTTATGGTAGCATATATTGATGATTTTAGAGGAATTTTGAGAAGCAGAGAAAAACAGTTTTAATCATTTCCCTCTGTTCTAGATATCAACAAAATTCTAACAATAGCTATCAGTGTTTTCCATTTGATATTTTATGTTTGATCATTTTAAATTTCCCAGGATTAGAAAACTGCCTCTAAGTTATATTTAAAAAATTTTCTCTTTTTACAAGTCTCAAGATTCTTCTTCTTCTTAAAAAATGTGCAAAGAGCTGGGCTGTGAATTTAGCTCAGTGGTTCCACTGCCTGCTTCACAATTGCAAGATCCAGAATTCGATCCCTGGTACCCCCCAAAAAATGTAAAGAGCTATACCAGCATTAAACTCCTACCAGTGTCTCCTTTTATTCTCCTTATTTTTATTTTTAAATTAATATTGAATTTATTAGACACAAAATGACAAATAAGCCTTTCTTAAAAATTTATACGTAAGTTCCCAATCTTGTTAATGTAGTTTTAAATTTATCACAATGAGAAATATCACTTTCACTTTTTCATTGCTACTTCCAATGAATATTTTCTTAGACATTATTATTCAGTTATGAAAGATAATTCCATCACTAGCAACTGTCAGAATGGCTGAACTAGCAAAATAGATTATAGGAGTCATAGATTTTATTCAACTCCAAATGTTCCATGTATTAAATGTAGTGATAACTCAAAGAATCAACAAAATCGTTTTCCCTAGAGAAGTGTTAAAATAGTAGTTTTCAAAAATATTTTTTTTGCAGCAGGGTGTATTTTGTTTTAAGAATAGTAGTGATGTTTCTGGAATTATGGAACTGACAGGTTTTCTTTCGCATATTGGTAGATGTATGTTTTGTACTTTTTGAGTCACGTTGATTATAAAACTGCTTACCATCCTGTAGCTGGCCAACTCCATCATTCATAAATGCTATGTTTAACCACAATCTGGAGCTATTGGCTGTGTTCTGATAAAGTCATTTTGTGGAGATTCTTCTTTCCATTGCTAAAAAGCTATTAGCATACTTACTAGCACATCTGGTCCAAATCTTTGGAACATTTACTTCAAGTTCTTCTCTAAGTCAGTTTTTCTTCCTGGCTCTCCCGGAAGAGAGGGGATACCTTCAAACATACTGTATTATTCATTCTTCTACGGACCATTTATTTCATAGTGACATAGAATTTGAAAAAGATATTTAAATACCCTAAACATTAACATAATGTGACTCTGGTTCTTATTTTGTCTGCCATTCATCAATTGTTCTGCACGGAGGTTTGCTTGACAGGAAATATTACAGAGCATAAAGATCACAAGCTCCCTCCTCATGAGCTCGGCGTTTGTATCCTAACTCTGACTCCATAAATAGGTCCTTGGGTGAATTTTTTCTCTAACTTTAGTTCCCTTATTTGTCAGTGAGGCATATTAATGCTACCTATTTTATAAGGTCAATGAGCATTAAATGAGTTGATGCAAACAAAGCACTCATAAATGGTACAGCCCATTTTAACTCTTCAATAAATGTTAGTTCTCATTAGATAGCGTACACCAGTGACCCAGATCACCTGTGGTCCAATTCAAATAATTCTGGAATTTTGTTTTTACCCTATTGACTTCAAGCCCTTTATTTCTTCTCAGCCTTGAATTTTGGTTATGCATGAGCGTGTGCATGTGCATGAGTGTGTGTGTGTGTGTGTGTGTGTGTGTGTGTGTGTGTGTAACTTGGCATTGAACTGAGTTCTTTTGAACTGAGCTACATCTCCAGCCCTTTAAAAAAAATTCATTTGGGACACTCTTACTAAGTTGCTTAGTACCCAAGGCTGGGCTTAAATTTACAATCCTCTTGCCTCTGCTTCCCAGGGCACTAAGATTATAAAAATATGCCAGCATGCCCAATGTGGTTGTTCTTATAAAAGTCCTGTGCTCTATTTTCCACTCATTTCTTTCTAAACTAAGATTTATTTCTAAATAAAATCCTTTGGACACAAACCAAACCCTATACTGAAAACTCCATTTAAATCTGAACACAAAATTGAAGCATTAGTTTTAATTTAATCACTTGACAAAGTGATTCTGTGCTAGATAATTTCTGCATACTTTAATAAGAGATTTATATTTTTTTATTATATTGCTACGTAAAATAACAAGAAATTCAGTTTTACACTTAGAAACTAGACTCTTAATCTTCCATGTTCATTTTGAAAGACTGTCAATCTATATTTCAGATAGGTGTTAAAATAATTCATTTGTATCCTGATTCAGCTGTGTACGCACAGGCAAAATTTCTGCCTGAAGTTCCTTTGACTCTGTGGTCAATAAAATCTTCGCAAATATAAATTTTGATAATTCATTTCTTGAATATGTATCTTGCACCTTCATTCAGTATGATTTCTATTTGGGCAACCGATGATATTTTATGAAATATTTCAATTGATGTTTTGAAGACAGAAGTTATCCACTGAGTAGGCTCCTTAAAATTAAATAAAAGATAAAGATTATGTCCTTTCAAATCACTTTCCTTAATTATCACAGTAAATAACAAATAGATGAATTAAGAATGAGCCATGTGTATAGTTCATCACTACCTACATTTTGTCTTTCTAATTATATCCCTAAGCTTTCTATCATGTTGGATCCTTGAAAATATTCCAATCAACCTCTCATTAGACAGTATCCTGTCTCAATTTTTATATACTGTAATAGAACTTTACAGTACCTATTATATATTTAAAGTACTTCATAAATCAATAGTACTTTATATTTTGTTTTTAAAAGGCAATAAGTAAGTTATCCAATTTATGTATTTATCTCAAATAATAAGAATAGTGACTTGTCCCTTTAAATACATAGGGTAAATGGTAAAATGAACTCCAAAACCAACAGAATAAATGTGCACAGTGTTTTGAGAATTAAACTCAAACTTTGACCATTGTCATAAGTGCCGCAGGAGACTGACCATTTGCCAGAAAAGCTAAATTCTGATTCCTTCCCTTTGTGGGGAAAAGGGAAATGTCAGATTGAAAACAGTACAGAATAGGGAAATTTAGGGCAGAGAAAGTATTCTGGATGATACTTGAATGATAGACACATGATAGACACATTTTAAAAACTTGTTGGAAGCTCACTAAGTGCAAGCTTTCGTGTAAGCTCTGAACTCTGGGTGGTAGGATGCACCTACACTGGTTCCCTGATTATAGCAAATGCACTTCTCTGCAGAGAGTGGGAGGATGGGCTGAGAGGAAGTACAAATTGGGCCTAAGAAAATCCAATGAGAAGTTTGCATTGTTCTTGTTTCCTGTACGTATAAACATAAGAATCTTTTTAAACCAAAAAAACAAAAAAAGTTTAAAAGAGAAGAAAAGAAACATTAATGTTTGGCGGACAAAGTCTGCGATCTACCTTAGAGACGTAGTAGCGACGCTAGTCTACTGTCAACTTGGTTGGATTAAGAGACATTGGAGGTGACTGGGCCATGGGGTCCCTACAGGCATCAGTGGGTTAACCTACTCGATTGGATTAATCTACAGCTAAAGCTGAGATTAGGAAGTGGGAGATGGCTGGATGCAGGCCACTGGGTGTGTCCGTAGTGATGAGTCCCTTGTTGGAACTTTTCCCCGCTCTCTGTTTTCCAGGCACCATGAAGCTACTGCTTTGCTCTGCACGCCTTTCTGCCATGATCTTACTTTCACAGCCAACCGACTACAGACTTATACCCTTGAAATTGTAAACCAAATCATACCTCTCCCAGAAAAAAGATAGCTGATTAATACTGTAGGGACACAGCAGACGAGTGGGAACAGAGATATCACCATTTCTATTATCTGCAAAAGGGCACTAATGTAGTAAGGAACAATTTCATAAATGCATCATTGATGGGAAGATAATTTTGTCACTGGAAACTGAAAATCCAAGGGTAAATTCCTGGGAAATTCAATGGATCAAATTGTGTGACCAGAAGCTCCTCTTCTTTCTGAATCTTGACTCATTTATTATGATCTAAAACTGAAGAAAAGAAAAACCAATAAATGGTGTAGATTTGCAGGTCAGGTTTCTTTGGGGGGGAAATAAAGATTGAAGGGCTGGTGACAAACTGAGGTGCAGAGAGGTTGCCTAATGTGCCCGTGAGACTGCAGGTTTGATCCCAAGTAACTCAAAGAAGAAATAAAGAAAATGGCAAAGAAGGTAAGATTAATACAGGAGGGTATTAGATGTAGTGGAGTAAGAATAAAAGCTACTTAACACATTCAAATTTAGACACGCAATTATAGATTAATGAATACTAACAAAAGATAATTTATTCATTAATTTTTGTGCTGAAACAAATTCATGAACTTAACTTTTTCTTGCAGAAACCATAGGGTTTGTGTCAAAGATATATAGTAAAGCTTTGTTGATTTTTATTTCCTTTTAATTCGACTAATGATGATTATTTAAGGACTATCCACATTAGTCTCTTGACACCTTTTCTCATACTAACAATTTGGTGTTCAAGGAGCAAAATCACAAATAAATATAACAATGTAACAAAAAAGAAAATATAACTAGACATTAAAATTCTGGATTTGCATGTGGCTTTGAACATCTATAGTTTTCTTAAAAACTTACAAATTCTTCCTATGTTTATAAAATTTACATAGTTGGAGGAGAAGTGAAAGAAGATGCCCCCCAAAAAATAAATTTTCCAGATAGTTTAAATATTGAAGACTTAGCTAATTTGCAAGAGCTTATTATCATGGCAATGAAAACCTAACTACACTTCTAACTCACCACTGTTCATTTGTCAACTAAATGTGACTTTTAGATTATTTGATGGAATAACTGCACTAAATGTTAAATAATTAATTATCATTATTATTGTTTGTTTTGGTTTTGTGAGACATAGTCGCACTATGTAGTTCAAGCTTGTTTTGAACTCAGTATGTAGTCCAGGCTTTCCTCAAACTCCAGGTGATTCTCCTGCTTTATCCTCCTGAGTTCTGGGATTACAGGCGTGCACCATCACTACCAGCTCACTGGATAGTAAAAGTAAATATGATAGTAGTGAATGTGGGGAGATGCTGGCCACAGGAATGAATGAACCTGAGTTGGGTAAGGAATGGGCCTTGGAGAGCAACAGCTTCCATGCACCTGGAATGCCTGGTTAGAGTTTAGACCAGAATCTATAGGATTCAGTGAGCAACATTAAGATCAAGTTACGGTCAGATATGCTTGCTTTGGCCATTGTGTCCCCTCTGCCCTAGTAAAATTGCCTAGATTAGGCAGACATGTATCATATAAGGAACCATCCCATTGTGTCCTTAAAAAACCTCCTATATAATATGTTGCAAAATGCTTTCCTTCTATATCTTTCTTCCTTGTCCTTGAGTTACAAATAAATAACCACAGAGCTCTCAGTTGCTTGCTGTTTCCCAGAGGTCTGTTATGACCAGGAAGTAACCCTTCTGAGTTCTCTGTGTTTGAACTAAATTTCACCTCCGAGTATCATTTTCATCCTCTGCGTATCCACAGTTGCACACTATGGCAGAGACTATGATTATGCTAAAACAAGATGGACAGAAAATGTATCCATGTTAAATATTTTGAATATTTCTATTAATCACTGAACAGCAAGTTTGTTTACAGACTATCCCGAATGCTGCTCAGGCAAGTGTCATTTCAACCAGTTGAGTTTTGCTTTTATGTCCATTTTTTTTTTAATATCAACTGTTGTCTGCATACCTTTAAAAACTTGGAACATTCTACCTTCTTGGCGCTGGAGCGATGGTGGCTCCAGGCAGGAGAGGGCGTGGCCTTTTCTCTTTTACTTTCCTTTTTAGTTTTATGTTAGGATTCCCTATTTTTAATGTTCATACACAGATTTCTTTAACAGAAATCCCGAATAGTTTCTCTGGTGTGAAAAACTATAATAGTACACAGGATCCTAATGAGATAATTAATAATGTGAAATAGGAAGTAAAGGGCTAAATCTGCAGGGAAAGTGGTAAGGGTGGGGAAAAGGTAATAAGGGAGAGAAAAAAATATGAGAAATTGAAAAAATGGAAATAAAGTGTTTGTAAATGGGGAGGGGAGGAAGGGATGAAGGGAGGGCAGGGACAAGGGGAAAAAAATGAGAATCAAGACCTGTCATGTAAAGGTACAAGATCCCAATAATGAATGTACCTGTATTGTGTACCTAGATTGTACCAATAAACTCAATAAAAAGAAACAAAAATTAGAACATTCTATTCACCTTTGGTGAAATCTAGTATAAATTCTGGTTATTTTCATTTACTAATTTGTGTTTATTTGTGAAAAATAACATGATATTACATAATATTGTGCTACGATCTATAGTGTCACTTATCATATGTACATTAAATTGAATTATTGTACTTCTCCAGAACTCAGTGATATTCTTGTACAATCTAAAATGGACACACTGGGGACACTGAGATTAAATAGGAATGAAGCACCTCAAGATTCAGAAAAGAAAATCTATAAAAGGGAGACATATTCATATATCAGAGAGGAAAAGTCCGTGCTATGAAGTGGAAAGACAAAAAAGGCATTTCCATTCATAAAACACAAATCATAGCACTTGAATGAAGAAATGAAACTAGTTCCAATAGTGGTTCAGTGATTACAATGACTGTATGGATGGACTTGAGAGTTGACCTCCATCTAATAAGCTAACCTATAATCAAAGAGCAAGGAAAAATATTATTATAACATATTTATGCACCTTCTGGACGAAAACAGTATGGAACTTGTTTGCTACTTATTTAAAACAGGGGGTTTAAAAAGCCATTCATAGTTTAGATTAGGTCTAATAAACCAAATGACTAAAAAATACTGGACAGGAAAATACCAACCAGGACATCTACCACTGATACCTTCGCCATTGTATTTAGTGGGCAGATATTTTATTGAAATTATATCACCAATAGAAAGAGAAAAGCCATCATAACCATCTAAAATGTGTTGTTCAAAGGAAGATGCAAAAAGAATTTGGAAAGAGACCAAATACTACTGTTTAGATTATGTTTCGTTATACTTTGAATGATTTAAGCCACACTAGATGCAGAAAAATTATTGAACAAATTTTATGAAATTGTCATTTTTGTATTGCCTATCTTTTAAAATTAATGAAAAATATGCAATTGTTGATTATCTTGTATTTAAATAATTGGACTTGTAAGTGGTTTATGCATACATGTATGAAAATATGAAATTTAGCTTGAAACAGAATAAATGATTAGAAGCTAAACTAATCTGATATCAAAATCAATATCAACAATAGCATAAAACTGAGTTACAAATTTATTTACAATCTGGGACATAGAAACAAAGCGGAGACCATGAAATGCATGGAGACATTAAGTGTCCTTCAGCCTCAGTTAGGTAGGATGAATCTCTGGTGAGGGCTTCTCAGTGGTTAATCGTAAGGCACAGCCTTGGCATCAAATCCTGACAACTAACGTCACTTGTGTGAGATTCAGACCTACAGCTCTTGGTTATGCAGAGCAAAGTCCTGAGTATGTGAGTGTCAACTTTCATATATTCATGTGCAGAGTCATTCGATATAACTAAGACTTTCTATTCTAAAAATATTTTTATTAAAATTAAAGTTGGATTCAAGGTCCCCCCCCAGGGAACCCTGAATGAGTCATCAGTTTAATCCTTAAAATTGCTAATTTGACTCCAAACTTTCATTGATGAGAGCATTTATACATAATTGGAATATTCCTTTATGGAATAGTTGGATTTTGATAATTTTAAATGTCCTTTTTTCTACATTTTTATTTAAATGAATAATTTTTAAGCCAAGACACTTGTTTCTGTATTTTTATACTGTGTTTTGATGCATCTTGTGTATTGATTGAGCATACACAGTGAAATAAGCAGTCACATAAGATGTAAATACACAAATGAATAGATGATCTAACACGCACATGTACAGCTGCACACCCGAGCTGTAGAACACACAATCTTCTCAAGTTTATGCAAATGTTATATCATTCTTTGGCAAACAGGCTTAATGCAGACCAAAAAATAATTCAAGCATCAGTTAGAAGATATTCACAGTACACTGATGTGATGAAGTTTGAATGAAAACAGACCTGTGTGAAACGGGGGGGCAGATCTTTCTGAGGCCTCATTCATGCCACTTTTTTCTTCATTTGCTGATTTGTTAATGGAAGGTAAAACTGATTGGCAAACAAAAGGGTCCGCAGTCTCAAGGATCTCTATAGGCAGAAAATTAGTTCTGAACTTTGCTTAGGTGAAAGAGCTGTAGTAGATTCCTCATGCTTTCAGCTAGAACTCCTGCAATGCTACTGGCTAGATGGAATTAAACCAGAAAAAAAATGAAGTCAATGTCTAATTTCTCTCAGGAAATTAAGTCTTCAGAGACTCAAATTACCTACACAATTTCTCAAACACAACTTCAGCCTCTCCAAAAGTTGCCAAAACATCAAACAACAAGCACAAAGGAACAAACTGTAAAATGAAAAATAATGTATAGAAAATGTTTGCAGTTTTCTAGATATTAATGTTATAAAATAACCAAACTAAATGTATTATACATATTGAAAAATAAGATATGATGGAATGTCATAATTTGAACTCATAAAATATGAAGTAAGAAATATACAAATGAAATATAATTTCATGGATGCAGTTTCAGATGATGAGAAGCAGCTGAGGAAAGATTTAGTGAACTGGAAGATAGGCCAGGCATGTCCAACATTTTGGTTTGTGGGCCACATTGACTAATGAAGAATTGTCTTGGCCCATAAATAAAATATAAAATAATGTATGCAAGCAAAAAACTTCCTTTTAAAACTTGTTTGTTATTATAGTATTTAAAAAAGTCAGCAAGCAGGCTACAAGCTACAGGATGGATGTGCTTGAATGTAAAAGAGAAGAAAGGCTGCTATTTGGTTACACTTTGTTAATTGGCTCCCAGAGAAGGGACATGCACTCTAAGCAATGCATACCCAAGAAATTATTTTGGCTTGGAAAGGTACAGTTAACAAATACCAACCATTTATAATTTCATGTCCAGTAAAAAGCAGACAGTGAATACTCAGACAATATTTTTTTCTCTCTCTTTGAGTTTATTGGTGCATTTGAGGTATACAGTACAGTTACATTCATCATTGGGATCTTGTACCTTTACATGACAGGTCTTGGTTCTCATTTTTTCCCCTTGTCCCTGCCCTCCCTTCACGCCTTCTTCCCTTCCCTATTTACAAATACTTTATTTCCATTTTTTCATTTTCTCATCTTTTTTCTTTTCCCTCATTTCCTTTCCCTACCCTTCCCATTTTCCCTACACCTTTAGCCCTTTTCTTCCTATTTCACACTTTCAATTATACCACTAGGATCTTATGTACTATTATAGTTTATTCACACCAGAGAAACTATTCGGTATTTACACATGTGTGACTTATTTATTTCACTTAGGAGTATAATCCTCAATATGTATTCATTTTCCTATGAATGAATCTAATTTCCCATTCTTTATGGCTGAGTAATATTCCATTTTATAGAAAACCACATCTTCTTTATCCAGTCTCCAACTGATGGGAAAATGAACTGTTTCCAAGTTTTAGCTATTACAAACTGTGCTGCTATAAACATAGGTGCACATAGATCTCTGTGATATGATTCTTTTAATTCTTTTGGAAAGATACCCAGCAGATGTATGGCTGTGTCAAATGGAACCTCTAGTCCCAGCTCTTTGAGGTATCTCTATATTGATTTCCACAGTGGTTGCACCAGTCTGCACTCCCACCAACAGTGGAGAAGGGTTCCTTTCTCCCCACCCACAACCCCGCAAACATTTGTTATTGGTTGATTTCTTGATAGCAGCCATTCTTTGTAAGGTGAGGTAGAATCTCAGATGGACAATATTTTTGAAACAAAATGAATCAAATATCAATTTCAACAAGTTTAAAAGCAGTGAAGTACCAAGACATGAATGTGCCTTAAAGTCTCATAGAGAATCCATCCAAAGTGTCTACCATAACATAACTGGAGGGAGAAAAGAAAGAAAATGAAGCAAATATTTGAAGATAAAATAGCCAAGAATGAGAACTTTCTAAAGCATAGATATCATAACGTCAACAAATTGTTATACAGAGAAAACAAACAAAAAGTATTACGCACAGGGGTATATAATGAAACTGTTGAGGCTGGGTGTGGAGGTGCAACTGTAATCCCAGCACTCGGGAGGCTGAGACAAGAGAACTGAGATGAATTTGACCCCAGCCTGGTCGTCACGGTGAGTTCAATGAGAACGACAGTGAACTAGAGTGAGACTCTGTCTCAGCACAATGATGTCTTGAAAGCATAACTGTATACAAATACTGAAAGCCGTCAAGTTAAAAAAACAATGTTACTTGAAAAGATAGAAAAATAATTAGTTAACACAAAATGGGGGACCGAAGTCGACATACTAATACTTTCAATTCTTCAGTTGAGAATGTGAATTTAGTGGAAAAATTCATCAAAACAAAGACTTTTTTCAAAGAACTGAAGATCATCAAAAATATAACATCAATACATTCAGACTAAAAGAATAAAAAATAGGCATCACAAGGCAGAAGAACAAAGATCATGGGAGCATAGACGGGTAAGGTGAAAAGGAAAGGTGAACACATGTCTAACTAAATAAAGAATAATACCATATTACCTTTTAGAAATATATTTATGACCCATATACATATAAAGTTATGTGTTAAGACAAAAGTATTTCTGAAAATGAAGAGAGCATATATTTGTATATGTTATATATCACTTTAATTTATATTATAATTTAATTTAATTTATATTTATAATTTAATTTATATTTATTGAATATATAACATAATACATATAATTCATTAATGTACAGATTCAAGAAGTTTGAACTCTACAGTGTAGAATAATAGCACAAGTATGATGTCTCCAACAGTAAATAATAGTTGTTAATTATGATTTCAGAATCCCAAAGCCTTACCAAGTCATTAGAGAATTAAATAACCCAGAGAACGCAGTACATTCGTGAATTGGATGATTCCACTTTACAAAGAAAGTGCTCTTTCTCACATGCCAATCTATGTAGTTCATGGCATTCCCACATAAGAGATTTTTATGAAAATCATAATGCTGTGGTCAGTGAAAAGTCGAGTGTTTAATATGTATTGAAGGAGAAAGAACATGAATCCTCCAAAAGTTTTGTTTGTATCAATAAATGGATATTAGATTTTATGAGGCTGAAAATCTTATAGAGCAGCACAGCTAAGTGGGACATTCGTGAAGATGAAAATGAATGTGATATCCGGTATGATTATCAATATCCTGGAGTTGTTATACAGCAATGCATCTGATGCACTGAATTCTAATAACCTCTTAACTTAAAGTCTTAATTTACTTAACGTAAATCTTAATTTTAATACCCACACATGGATAGTGGTGAAAATATTAAACTATAAATTCTTAGAATTCTTTCCTACATAATTTAAAAAGCTACATAATTGTATATGTAAATTATATACATATATTGATAAATTTATGATTCTATATTTACTTATAAAATCATTATCAAAATCAAGAGCATCAACATGTACATTACTCCTTACAATTTTGTTAACACTTTTTAAACTTCCATCCCACTCCACTAAACACACTTTCATCTGTCCATGTTTGTGTTTATCCTATCACCAATATCACATATCCTTTATTATAATTAAGTCTGTCTTTATTCCAGATAGTGTAAATCATGCAGTTTTTATCTTTATCATTGAAATTACTTGCTGTTGTCATTCCTCTACCTTTCCATATAAGTTTTAGTATTAGCTTACCAAGATCTATATCTATGGAGAGTATAAAGATATACTTAGAGAGCCGAGAGTGGTGGCGCATGCCTGTAAACCCAGCACTCGGGAGGCTGAAGCAGGAGGATCGCTGTGAGTTCGAGACCAGCCTGGGCTATATAGTGAGTTCCAGGTCAGTCTCAACTACATAGTGAGACCCTGCCTCAGAAACACAGACACACACACACACACACACACACACACACACACACACACGCATGCACAGAACTCTTACATGTTAATAAAGTGAAGATTTTCGATCCATGGACATATTATATATCTTGAATTTACTAGTTTTTAACTAATGTTTTTTTCAGTGAATTCAATACAGCACAGCCTCACAGGATTTCTACATCTGGCTTTTTTAGTCAGGCACTTGGTTGAGCTACCTCTGCTTTCCTTCTTGAGCTGCAGCCTGGAAAGTCTCTCTGGCCTGTGAGCTGGATCAATCACAGGCTTCACCATTTGTTTTTCCCTGCCCTTTTTAGATGGCCATCCTTCTGTGCTTGTTCCCCAAGACTTTGACAGTTATTGATTCATATCTGTTTGATATTTTTCTTTTCAGTTGGGCATTCCTATTTAGCTTATTTCAGTAGCTTCTTCTGATCTAGAGTAAAAAGCTCAGAAATCACTGGGTTCCCCCACCCACGCACTACGAGATGATAAACTTTGCCCACATAGAAAGCAAACTTGAGAAGCTCTGTTACTGTCTCAATCTTTTTTTAATGTGACAGATGTGTTGAAGTCCTACTTTCAAGGCTGTAGTGTTATTAAACACCTGCTTTGATACAGATATTTTGACAGAAAACAGAAAATGACCCCTTGATAAGAAAGATACTTAGGCTTTAGGCATAACTATAAATAAAACCAGGAAGACGTGTTAAAAAGTAAAGTATTATCACTCTTTAATTTGTACTCTAGTTTTTTTAAAAAAAATAAGACAATAAACTGGCATGTATATTTAAGTGCACAAAAAGGGAAACATTTTGCTAGGCAATGAGTATATTTTAACAGTACCTGTATACACATGAATTAGACTAGAGTTTGTGTACATACTTAGTATGTTATTCTGATAAATTATAAAATAAAAGTACAATATTACAGGAGACACAAAATATTACTCTCTAACTGAAACATTACTCTAGTATTCTGACCTCCTGTCATAATCCCCAATATTTAAACCTCTCACTTCTTTGAAAATAGTTGTGGAAACTTCAAAGGGTAAGCCATTTCTCAAAGACATATGGAAGTACAAGAGGGCATCTATACATATTTTTTTGATATTACTATTACTTTCATTTGGTTACATTATTTTCTAATTTTGCATATGCTGATTTTATCCTTTTAGTCTTTTCTAATTTAGTATTTCACCTTCATCTTTTACATTTTACTTTGTACTGTTTATCCTTTAATGACTGTTAATTATTAAGATTGACATTTTGTAAGTTGCCACCATCAGTTCTGTCATAACTTTGAGACCAAGACCTCAGAAGCCCTGGATTGTTCCGGAATGTGGAGGCTTTACAGAAACTCAGAAATGTCTCTGTCATAATAAATCTGAAGTTGTTTTCGTAAAACAGGTCAAAAGAATTATAGAGAACACAGAATAATTAAGTGACTAATGAAAACTGGGACTTGGAGATCTTGTAGAAAATCAGAACAAAAAACAAATTTTTATGGGAAAAAAAAAATCCACTAGCCTTTGACCAAGGAGTTGTATGGAGAAGGGTATGTTGCATGAGGGCTTATAAAAACTAAGTTCTTTATTATGTAGTATTATACTGAGCAGTACTCCATTGTATAAAAAATCACGTCTTTTTTATCCATTCATCCCTTGATGGGCATTTGGGTTGTTTCCAATATTTTGCTATCACAAACTGTGTCAGAAGGGGTAAAATGGGTCAAATGGGACTCTCATCCTAAGCCTTTGAAGAATCTGGACAGTGATTTCCACTGTGGTTACACCAGTCCGCACTCCCACCAACAGTGGAAAAGGGTCCCTTTCTCCCCACAGCCCTGCCAGTGTTTGTTGTTGGTTGATTGCTTGAGAGCAGCCATTCCTGATGGAATGAGATGGAATCTCAGCATTGTTTCAATTGGCATCTCTCAGATGACCAGTGATGCCGAACATTTTTTCCACACATTTGTTTGCCGTTTCTACTTCTTCCCCTGAGAAGGGTCTATTCATTTTAAATGCCCGTTTTTGGATTGGGTTCTTTCACATTTCAATTAAAGAATTTCACAGGATTAGATAATTTCTCTTGAAAATACCCATAACATATATTTAACTTTCAATGCACCATAATGAGAAAGTGGGGACCGTGAGCCAATCGAAGCACTGTATAATAATGCTAACAAAATATCTGTAACCATAAAAATGAATTAGTTGTTATATTTAATTATTACTTTAATTCAAATATCTGTGTTATTGGGTTTTTTTTTCAGAAACATCTCTTAAATAATCTGTGTCACTATCTCTTTTCATAGAAATCCATTTGTTTTTCTGTCCACCAGCAGCCAATTTAGGAAGCTGGGTCTCTGACAGAGGCTTTGATTATAAACAGATACGACAATGCAGCCATTTCAATGCACATACATGGCTTTGCCCTTGGCTTTCTTTTAAATTTTTCCTTTTTATTTTATTTTTGTTAGTACCTGTTTGCAACCCATATCAATTGCACATTGCTTGAGGGTTCGGTACACACACATTTAATTGTTTTCCCCATGACTCTCTGTGTCTCTTCTCTAGACTCCACCTCTACTGAGATCACCTCTGTTTCTTAGTGTGGCTCTTTGTTTTGCTGTTCACACCCTATGAATGACTGGAAGTCATCCTTTATGGGTGAGTAATATTCCATTTTGTATGCATACCACATTTTCTTTATCCATTCATCTGTTGACAGGAATATATAGGCTTCTTCCATGATTCAGCTGCGTGAGATTCTTATACATTCCTGATAAATTGGTGCAACCACTTTGGAAATCGGTATGGTAATTTCTCAAAAATTAAAATCAGAAACTAATTTGACCCAGCCATCCTCTACCTATCCAAAAGAGCTATTTGCTTTTATCAATAGAGCTTCAAATAGATACATGCATGATATGTGTGGGTGATCTAGTTACAAGGCCACCACTTTTGGACACTCCAAGACCCTACCAAAATTGTCTCATGAGAAAGCTGTCGAAAACTTCCCATCTTTGTTTTCCTGACTACACTTATGAAGACATCATAGTAGGATTCCTACATTTATATTGTTCATGTCGTTAGGCTGGTAAATTGTGGTGAGTTTCACAAGAACTTCTACATTCTTTTCTGGTAACAGCTACTGAAAAAAGTGGACACTATTTCTTAACCTGTAAAACTGTTTGGACCCCTCAGAATTGCACTCTGCATTTGCCCTGGGCCCAAACATCATGAAATTTACTATTGAATTTGTTTTCTCATACCTTCAGGGAGCTAATCGATCACTTCACTTCGTATAGAGCAGCCATATCAATATATTTAAAATATTCTGTATTTAAACATTTAAAATATTTCCAAAGATGTGGAGAAATTAGAATTCTGTATACTCTTAGTGGGGGATGTAAAAGAGTGGAGCTGTTGTAGAATCAGCATAAAACTATGTGAAGAAAATCAAAATAGAACTATCATATGGTATTGTAATCTCATTTTGTAATCCAAAGCAGGGTCTCAAAGATATATTTGTACTATTGTATTCATTACAGAATTTTTCTGGCTGAGATGTAGAAGTAATGTAAATCTCCACTGATGGATTAATAAATATTCACTTTTAAAGAAGAAAGAAATCGGGTCACATGGGATCATATAGATGAACGTACTGGAGATTCTGTGAAGAGAAATAAGCCAGTGACTGAAAGACACATACCGCATCGTTTCACTTACGAAAGAATGTGCATAAGGTAGTAAAATTTACCAAAGTGGAAAGTACAATGGCCACTGTCACAGAATAGAGTACGAGTAAACAGGATGGGATGTGAAATAGGTTTAAATTTTAAGTTATTCAAGATGAAATATGTTAGGGATCTGCTGTCCAGTTAATAGTTTATAGTTAACAATATTGCTGTAGGTCTCCAAATTTGAAATGAAATGGATTTCATGCTATTTGTGTATGTATGTGTATTACCCCCTTAAAAGGATAAGGAATTTACCTCTCTAAAATAAAAACAAGTGTTAAGTAAATGAGCTCCAACCTAATTTTAACTGTAAATTTAGTTTGTTCCCTTTGACCGCTTGCTATTTTTTCCCTCATATATAAGTGTGAACACGTTTTCTTTCTTTGCTTTTCAGATTATAGGTAATGGAAAATTATAAGGATTCATATAAGCAGTGAAAATAATAGTATAATAAATCTCTTATGCAATTGGGGACTTTTACCATTGCACACTCAGAAAGAGTAATTCTTTTTAAAAATAATTATCATAAATTAAGATAACATCCAATCTCATTAAATTTAATCAGAATTAAAACTGGCTTTATTTGTAATAATGACCTCCTTTAAAAAGCTGTTTTTTAAAATTACAGAGATATACATTTTTTGTTTAGTTGTTTTGTTGGTATAATTCTGAGTGGAAAGAGGATAAATAGCTTTTCTATGCTATTAGTTTAGGGATAATATGTTCTGTCTTCTGCCAATAAGGATGATGTTGCTGGTCATTTCTTGCTGCTGTTTACTAAATGAAGAATTTCCCTTTTTGAATTTGTTTCCCTAAAGGCTTTTTATTGTTATCCAAGCATGGAAGTGCATGCCTGTAGTTCCAGCTACTTGGGGTGCTCAGGTTGGACGGTCACAAGTCAGAGGCCAGCCTGGAAAACAGCAATACCTGTATCAGAATTGAAACAGCAAATCAAAGCTGGGCATGGTGGCACATGCCTGTAATCCCAGCACTCAGGAGGCTGAGACAGGTGAATCACTGTGATTTCGAGACCAGCCTGGTCTACAGAGTGAGTCCCAGGTCAGTCTCAACTACATAGTGAGACCCTGTCTCAAAAAAAAAAAAAATAGGAAGAAAGAAACAACAAATCGATACATAATCCAGTGTTCTTCAGATTCAATCCCCAGTACCATATAAAGAAAAGTTTTTATCACTATGTATCATATGGAATGATTTCCTTGTAGGCTATCATAGAAATACTAACTGTCTTTCTGCTTAATTTTATTGCTATTCATCAGATGGGGAGGGGAATAGGGATCAATTTGAAAAAATTAAACTAGCCCACATTTGTGAAATATGTGATAATTTGTTATTCCTGCTTATGCCTTTGAACAATGCTTTATCCATTTTATTTCATTGTAATTATTATCACTTGTTAATTGTGCAAACTAATGGGATTCCCTGTGCTATTTCCAAGCATCAGTACCTGAGCCACTGAGCATATCTGGCTCCTGTAGCAATTTTTCCTCCACTGCTTTCCTGCCTCCACTCTTCCTCTACTTCTTAGTCCCTTATAAGCCTTCTAGTTTCCAACTATTTATTAATTTTCTTTTTTCTAAATTTCACTTTAATTTGTGTAAAAATATATGTAATATGTTGCTTTTTGTGTTTGGCTAATTTCACTTAAAATAATAATCTCTAATTTCATCCATTTTCTTGCAAATTACAAAATAGCATTCTTTTTTTAATCTCATTATTTATTGGTACATTTTAGATATACAGTACAATTACATTCAGCATTGGGACCTTGTACCTTTACATGACAGGTCTTGGTTCTCATTTTTTGCCTATACCCCTGCCCTCCCTTCACCCCCTCCTCCCTTCCCTATTTATAAAAACTTTATTTCCATTTTTTCATTTTCTCATATTTTTCTTATTACATAAGATCCTAGTGATATAATTGACTGTGAAATAGGAAGAAAAGGGGTTAAAGGTGTAGGGAAAGTGGGGAGGGTAGGGGAAAGTTAATAAGGGAAATAGCATTCTTTTTTATGGCTGAATGACCCTCTCTTGTGTACACATATTATATTTTCTTTAATCATTATTCTGTTCAGAGGATACTATTCTTAGTATAGTGCCCATATGTTTTTTACAATGATTTTAATAGATATTTATATTAATTTCTAGATAAGTTATTTTATTGCAGATTTTAAAATGGGGACATTTCATTTCATCATGTCTATCATTTATGGTTTATCACCTGAATGGATACTACTATTAAATCTATGTATTTTATTGTATATTTAGTCTGCTATAGATTTCTATTTTCAGTGTTTTACTATATCTTTATTTTTAATATATTTCTTCTTTTATAAAAAGTCACTCTTCAGATTTCCATACATTATTTTGCTTTTAATAGAACAATTTAGCCTATTATTTATGGCCACTAAAGCACACTCAGGTAGCACTATAGAGAGTCATTCTAAGTAAATTAAATATGAGTTCCATTATGTATTTTTGGACTTTTTGGTTATATACATGGAATGCACAGTAAGCTGACTTCAGAGTTGAGCTTTGTTTTTACATCTCAGAAACAGTAATTTGATGAGAAACCTTTCAAAAGTAATTCTATTAGTTATTTAAAAATTTCACGAGATGTCACAAACAGCAGTGACATAAACAGTTTGTTCTATTGAAATAATAGCTTCTCTGATATGAGTTCAGTGTATCACATATGTAGGCAAACCCAGCATCAGAATATGTGCACAATATGTAAGGTCTTCAACCAAGAACACCTCGTCAGATGTCTGTCTGGTTCATTGATCAAAGCTGACTGCTCCTTTGTTCATATATGTCCCATTTCTGCAATGCGATCTTAGGTACACTGCCTGGCTCTGGTCCTGCATAGAAATTACTTACAAGAATATCAAAGAATCCTCGTGTCTGTGAAACCTGTACGTTCATAACGACTTGGGAATCCACTTCCGTAAATGAGAACTTATTAGCTATAAGTTTTTCATAAAGGCTTTTTAAAAAACGTCTTTCTGCTTCATACTCTAATGGTTGACATCTGTTTTCCCTCCTCTTCTTCCTCTTTTGCTTTTAAATTTTAGAATTACATTATCATTTCCATACCACTTCCTACAGATGATTTTAATTTTTAACAGCTGGTATTAAATATATGTCACATGAATATATCTGGGTTTCACTCTCTTCAGACAGATTTTATCAACATAAATGTTAATTTCATCATAACTTCACCTTAATCCAACTTATTCCCAATCTCTGTGTTTTTCAAATATTTACAGAAAATTTATTTTTAAGCCATTCACTTAACTCTCATATTTGTTTGCCTTTTTCAGTATTTGCTATATGTCTCAAATTGTAATTTATAATTATTTTTTAGCTTTGAGTATAAAATGTTATATTAAACATTTACCATGAGTTCCTGTATTAGTGCTTGTCAATACTTTAATTCCTTCATATTTCTTAACTGATATGACATTAGCTAGGAATCCTACGTGCTACTCAATATTTAGTCATTTCTTTTATTTTCTTTCTGACATGTAAATGAATCTTGTCTGGGTCTAGGGAATATTGTAGTCCCTTTCCTTTAATAATCATTAGTTGTGGTTTTGTGCTTTCTTGTCATAAATCATTTTTTTTGCAGATTTTTTTTCAGCTTTAATTGAGTTTATTGGTACATTTTAGGTATACAGTACAGTTACATTCATTGTTGGGATCTTGTACCTCTACATGACAAGTCTTGGTTCTCATTTTTTCCCCTTGTCCCTGCCCTCCCTTCACCCCCTTCTCCCCTCACCATCTACAAACACTTTATTTCCATCTTTTCATTTTCTCACATTTTTTTTCTTTTCCCTTATTACCCTTCCCCTACCCATCCCACCTTCCCTACACCTTTAGCTCCTTTCTTCCCATTTCTAAATGTCAGTAAACTTATTAGGATCTTATGTATTATTGCAGATTATTCACACCAGGGACTCTTGTCATAAATTATTTATAGGAGAATGTCAGTATAGTTGATTTTATTTTCTTTCAAAATGCCGTATGTGGGAGGTTTTACTTTTGGCAAAATATGTTTGTTTATTTTATGTACACATACACACACACACACATATATACACACACATATACATACACATATATTTGCACAAGTAATACATGGTAGCTTTATGATTATTCTGTGTATACACAAATTTGCTTTCTCTGAGATGTCTCTCAGAAAGTTTTATGTTCTCCATTCCATTGGTAGCATACTAAAGCATTTGGCTGGCTTTGTGAAGTTTTCAGCCAATGCTTATTTAATCAATCACTTTTTGTTTTTCATATGTTCCTAGTTAAATTTTTTTTCTTTTTTGGTTTTTCGAGACAGGATCTCACTATGTAGTTGAAGCTAACCTGGAACTCACTATCTAGCTGAAGCTGGTCTTGATCTCAAAGTGATCCTCCTGCCTCAGCTTCCCAAGTGCTGGGATTACATGAGTCGCTTGTTCCTAGTTAACTTGTAGCAAGTGGTTACTCACTCAGTCTCTATTCCATGAATAAGCAGAATGAAGAATTAATCCATGGGTAAATTTGCTACACATAACAAAATTAAATGCAAAACATTACTTTAAACTCAAAACAGTATAGATTATGGATTGCCATCTTGTAAATTAACTTACCATTGCCATTGAGAAATTCTATGTAAATTAGGTACAGCAGTTCCAAAAATCATAACATACATTCATATCTTTGTAGTAGACAGGAATAAAGACTTTGTATTAAAAATTCAAAGAAAAATGATCCACATTAAACAATGAAAAAATTACATGAAAAAATGTTCCACACCCATAGCAAATGTTGTGGGGAGAAAGGAACCATTCTCCATTGTTGGTGGGAGTGTAGACTGGTGCAACCACTATGGGAATCAATATGGAGATACCTCAAAGAGCTGTTCCATTTGACCCAGCCATCCCTCTGCTGGCTATCTTTCCAAAACAATTAAAAGAATCATACCACAGTGATATATGCTCACCCATGTTTTTGGCGGCACAGTTTGTAATAGCTAAAACTTGGAAACAGCCCATTTGCCCATCAGTTGGAGACTGGATAAAGATGTGGTTGTTTATATAAAATGGAATACTACTCAGCCATAAAGAATGATAAATTAGAGTAATTCATAGTAAATGGATGCATATTGAGGTCATACTCCTAAGTGAAATAAATAAGACACACATGTGCTAATAACAAATAGTTTCTCTGGTGTGAAAAATTAAAAGTTTAAATAAGATTCAAATGATATAATTGACAGTGTGAAATAGGAAGAAAAGGGCTCAAGTTGTAGGGGAAGTGGGAAGGGTAGGGGAAAGGAAATAAGGGAAAATAAAAAATACGAGAAAATTAAAAAATGGAAATAAGGTTTTGTAAATAGGGAAGGGAGGAGTGGGGTGAGTGGAGGGCAGGGACAAGGAGGAAAAATGAGAACCAAGACCTGTTATGTAAAGGTACAGGATCCCAATAATGAATGTAACTGTACTGTATACCTAAAATGTACCAATAAACTCAATGAGAAACAACAACAACAGCAACAACAGCAAAGAAAAATTAACAGTAATGCATTAGATAATCGAAAAAGAAAAAGAAGCACCAGAGGAGTGGTGCATATGATATTTGATGTAAGTTTGAAAAGGGTTATAGAATAGAATAGATTATAGAATAGATTATAGAATAGGACATAAAATATTTAGTTGGCCTACAAATGAGAATGAAAGGTAAGGGAGAAAAATCAGAGGCCAGGGATCTGAAGAGATGGGAATTAAAATTTATTCTTATTTGAATTTGGCAAAGGTAACACTTTCAGTGATGGTGGCCAATTAATAATCTATATCATTAGAGGCACCCTCTAGGGGGTGATCTCAACATTTACTAAACAACAATACAACTAAAATAGCAGCTTTAAAATTATTTTAGTTTTTAAAAATCTAAGGAAAGGAAGCATATAATTTTGGCTTCACTTGTTATATTCTAGATTGCAAATACTATAGAGAAAGATCTATCATAACAGCTAATGAATACAATAGTTAAAAAGCCAATTGTGTCAGTGAGTTAGGTGAGAAATCAAATCCTGCTAGGTATGAGTGTTCACAACTGCTCCGTTGCAATGTAATCAAGGACAAATATGGAAAACAGAAAAGCCTCCAAGTCTTAGAGCAAACCCCCACACACAAAAGGAGTAGACACAGGACTTTTAATACATATTTTGCTGTGGGAATCATGAGTATTAGTTGTAAGTATTGTTAACTTTAGTAACTCCATATTTGTTAAGTTTCTCCAGTTTAAAAGGTGGTGCATTACCTTTGTGGAATTCCTGAAAGTTGCAGTTTCTTGTCTCTGACCTGCAGATGTGTGGTTGTCTGGGTTACTACTACCCACGGTGGTTGTTTTTGTTGAGCTTGTTTGCTCTTTTCCTGTGTAACCTTTCAGTTACTTTGGTAATCCCATCCCATAATAGTTTGTGGTTTTTGGCTTTAAAAGGCCGACGCTTGCCGGCAATAAATGTCACCTTGATCAGACTCTTGTCTTGGCGTCCTTCCTTTCTCTGTGCCCCATCTCCACCCCGCTGCTCTTTCAGGTTTGAGACACTGCTGGACAGTGCTCTGCGTTGCCGGCTCGGGACAAGTGGCACCCGAACAGGGACCTGAAATTGAAGTGGCGATTGGTGAGCAATCTGTGAAGCCTGCTGTCGGACACCGCTGTCTGGAACGCCTGGTGGGGAAAATCCTCGGAGAAGCAGGTACCAATGGGGCACATAGGATCTAAGATGGAACTCAGCATAGCAATTCAGTCTTTACTCAGTGAGAAAGTAATTAAGGCAAAGAAAAAGTCATTGTTTCAATTTCTTGATTGTGTGGATGAAACTTGTCCTTGGTTCAGTGATGTAGAGGAAATAACTGACAATGTTTGGGATAGAGTAGGAGGAGAATTAAATGAAAAATTAAGGAGTCATAATTCTGACAGTGTACCAGTCATTATATTTTCTTTCTGGTCTTTAATAAATGAGTGCTTACAAAAAAGGGATGTACAAGGCTTAGATAAACACCTCAAAGAGGCCAAAGAAACCTTAGAGGAATTAAGAGAAGTTAAATCACATAATTCAGAACATGAGGAGAAAGAGTCAAAATTGCATCCTGATCTAACTAAAATTCAAGAAAGCTCCTCAGAGTCTGAGGGAGAAAATAAAGATAATAATGACTTTGTGGGAGCCTTATTAACTGCTCGTCCTCCTCCCACTGCTCCTATCGAACCTGTTATAGAGAATATAAGAGAAATAAAAGACCCAACTCAGATATGATCTCAGAGGTAGAACAATTAAGGAAAAGAGTTCAATTAGCAGAGGAAAAACAAGTGCTTCTTAGAAAATTAGAAGCAATAATGATAGATAAAAAGGTTATACCAGACAGGGAAGAAAGACTCCATAAGTTCACTCCCCTCCAAATAGAGCTAAGAGAGGCCAAAAAGGAAGGAGAGGACTTAGGCAACTTCAGCTCTTGTGCTTTTCCAATTATTGAAGAATTAGATGGCCGAGGTAACAGGGTAAGAGGGCACAAACCCATTGATTTCAAGATGGTCAAAGAATTAAAAACAGCTGCAGCTCAGTATGGGACAAATGCACCATTCACTTTGGCCATTGTTGAGTCACTACAACTGTCCTTTTTGACTCCCAATGATTGGAAGATGGTCTGTAAAGCGGCCTTAAGTGGCAGTGATTTTCTTTTATGGAAATCCAATTTTTTTGATAATTGTAAGGAAACTGCTCGCCATAATGCTCAGGCTAATATGGGTCAAGTCAATTTTGAAATGTTAGCTGGTGAAGGAGCTTATGAGGATATTATTCGTCAAATTAATTATGATCCTCCTGTTTATGCTCAGCCTTGGCAGCCTGCAATGCTTGGACTGCCCTTCCCTCCAAAGGGGACCTTAGCTCTAGCCTTTCTAACATAAGGCAAGGACCTGATGAGCCATTTTCAGATTTTGTACATCGATTAGTTACTGTTGCAGGGAGGATTTTTGGTAATGTAGATAATGGCCTGCCATTCGTTCAGCAGCTAGCTTTTGAAAATGCTAATAAACATTGTCAGGCTGCCATCCGACCCTATAGAAGAAAAACAGATCTCTCAGGATACATTAGGCTATATGCAGATATAGGACCAGGATATACTCAGGAATGGGCACAAGGGATGCCTATGGCCACAGCCGCTCAAGGGATGAGTTTAGATACATTTTATGCCAATTCACGCAACAAGAAGGAGTTCACATGTTTTGGTTGTAAGCAACCTGGACATCTGAAGAGAGATTGCCCTAATAAACCTAGTTCTGGGTCTCGACCATCAGCCCTATGCCCTAAGTGCCGGAAAGGGTACCATTGGGCATCAGAGTGTAGGTCAATTTTTGACAAGGAGGGAAAATTCATTGATTCTTCTCAGAAAAATAATTATGAAGGAGCGTCCCCTAGTGGACAAAAAACTTCCAACGGGGCCCACCTCAGGCCACAATAAATATGAGGACAAATGTGAAAACAGCTTATCCCAGCATTCAATTTGTCCCACAGGGGGCATCAAATCGAAATCCATTCACGACCTCTTCAGAGCAACCCCAGGCAGCGCAGGATTGAACCTCCACACCTCCGCCTACATAGTGTTAACCCCTCAGATGGGACACAAGCTCTCCCCACGGGAGTATTTGGACCCCTTCCGAAAGGGAGTGTTGGGATCATCCTAGGAAGTAGTAGTTGGATTTTAAAAGGGCTTCATATTCATCCAGGAGTCATACATGCACATTATACGGGTGAAATAAAAATATTAGCATCATCACCTGAGGGCATTACTGTTATCCCTGCTCAGGAGCGAATAGCACAGATATTGCTTTGTCATCCTAGGAAGTGGATTTTAAAAGGGCTTCATATTCATCCAGGAGTCATACATGCACATTATACGGGTGAAATAAAAATATTAGCATCATCACCTGAGGGCATTACTGTTATCCCTGCTCAGGAGCGAATAGCGAATAG
>NW_022900913.1:14337142-14401083 GCF_012274545.1 Fukomys damarensis
TCTGGTATACAAAATGTATTCATATTGTTTGACCATGCAGGTTTTCCAGCATATTGTTTATGATAATAACCTTTTGGTCCAGGTATTCTCCCTTCTCTTCTGCTCCACCTACTTATGGTTACAGATATGTTTATAGACCTACCACTATCCCTGAACAGCTTGACGCTGGGTTTCCACTGAGGAGACCGGATTGGGACCCCAACACTGGAGCAGCAGAGAAAACTCCAGGATGTGTCTCAGTGCACAAGCGGAAATCTCATTCCAAAAAGCAAAGTTTCCCTTCTTTATCCAGAATGAGGATTTATGGGACTGGTGAACCTCCACTGTCCTTAATACTATGATTTTATGGAAAATATGTTATGTTACTATACCTCCGGAAAGGTTATTTACTGACACATCTCGAAAGTCTTGGACTGGTCATTTTGAAATTTCACAAATTTAAACTTATCTGCAGGACTTTGGAAAACAGATTCACATTTTCCTGGAACCAACATTTGGAAACCTGCTGCTTCATTGGGAGAAATACACTTATTGTCAGATGTCGAAGTTACTCGCCTTAGTTTGAATGTTTTTGGCATGGGGCCTCTAATATGTGAAATATCATAAATACTGTGTTATCTCAAATCAGGTTTATATATAGCGCAAAACACTACATGCGCTCATGGCCCTTAAGGAAGGGTCCTCCAAAAATTTGGGCATTTACCTCTCTCAGATAAAAAGAGAGCTACAATGAGGATCTGGAAAGTCAAAGACGGGTAAGAGGAAAAGGTTTGGCTGATCAACCTAAGACAGGGGCTTCTGTTAAATCTTCATCATGTTATAGGCCTATAAAACAGATGACCCCAATGACGGATAAGACAGCCAAATGCTTTTCCCAACCTAAGTAAGACAGGCTTGGTCATGCCTATAGTTTCTCTTAAGCTTCTTCTTGCTATGGAACCAGAGTTTTAAAACAAAAAGGGAGGAATTGTGGGAATCATGAGTATTAGTTGTAAGTATTGTTAACTTTAGTAACTCCATATTTGTTAAGTTTCTCCAGTTTAAAAGGTGGTGCATTTCCTTTGTGGAATTCCTGAACGTTGCAGTTTCTTGTCTCTGACCTGCAGATGTGTGGTTGTCTGGGTTACTACTACCCAAGGTGGTTGTTTTTGTTGAGCCTGTTTGCTCTTTTCCTGTGTGAACTTTCATTTACTATGGTAACCCCATCCCATAATAGTTTGTGGTTTTTTGCTTTAAAAGGCTGATGCTTGCCGGCAATAAACATCGCCTTGATCAGACTCTTGTCTTGTCATCCTTCCTTTCTCTCTGCCCCATCTCCACCAAGCTGCTCTTTCAGGTTTGAGACACTGCTGGACAGTGCTCTGCGTCACCGGCTCATGACATTTTGCATCCTAGAATAGGGAGATTTTATGGTTTACATCGAGATGTCTTCTCAAAGGCTCATGCTTTTCAAAGGTGACTAGATCAAAGGTGTGTGAATATGGATTAAGGGTAGGTGATAACTAAAGTATTTCACTGATTAGCATACTTCTAGGCATGGACAATGGGAAAGCGTACCCTTCCCATTATGTGATGTAGGTGTCATCAACCAATAGGGTTACAGCCTGGATGAGATAAAAGGGAAAGGAAAGACTGCTTCTTCCTGCCTGACCCACCACAGACCGTTTCTCCTATGCCATAACCTTCTGCCTTGCAGTAGAGCCAGCGGACAATGGACGGAACCCCTATAAACTGTGAGGTAAAAATGAATCTTTCCTCCTTTAATTGTGGATGTGGGGTAGTTTTGCCCCATCAATGAAAAAGTAAGAAAGGAAGGATTTACATTTTTAAGGAACATAATTCTAAACTTGGTAGACATCAGTATATAATTTTTCTTCCACATTTGAGCATTTGGATTTCTTCTTTTTCCATTAATAGCTCATCTTGTGGAGGACAGGTACTTGTTATAATTCACAGATCTCTGAAATGGAGGGACCATATCCAATGTTCACGTAGGACATAATGTCCTAAGTCCTTGTGTTGGTACCCTCGCTCTGCAGTTGGGTCACGACTGCTCCTTAGTTGAAACACGTGTGCTTCTGCCATTGGTTTTTTTCTCTGGATTACTTGAATTTCAGGTAAGGAATTGTAGGCAGTTTATACACCTAGTAGCATCCCTACCTGCCCATAGAATTGAGTTTATGGATAAGCATCCCAGCTATTATCCTCTGGGAGTAAGGAGACTCTGGGGCATCCTCTGAGCTCTCTCCTGCAGGTTCCTAGGAATGTGGAGCCAAAGCAGCCCATTCCTTGTCATATCTTGCACTGAGTAATTTCCCTCCTATCACTCTTATACTCTACTAATGATTTTTTTGGATCATTTCCAAAATAATAAAATCTTAAAATCTTTGTCTCATGTTCATCCTCTGGAAATGTCCAAACCAAGGAATGAAATGTGTATACACATATAAAACACACACACACACACACACACACACACACACACACACACACAAATTTTAAAAATATGGTTTTTCAATGACTTGAAAGCTGACAGAAATTTGAAATAAATCAGGGTTTAAAAACATTAACTTCTTTGTATCAAACATTTTAATTGTTAATGCAGTCTCTCACCCTTGGTATAATTTTGATAGGTTAGCAAATGAAAATATATTCTTTTAAGATCATGATGCATGATACATACATTTACTATTGTTATTCTCTAACAATTTCTGTTTTGAAAAGTTACTTTGATAGAACTGCCTTTGTATTTTCTTCATTAATATCTACTTGTATTACATAAAATAAAATAATTCCCAGGACCATTTATGAAAGATGCTATATACACATTTCTCAGCAGAAATTTAAATGACAAAATAAATCCAAGAAATGGCAATTAGAGAAGTGCAAATTGTAACCACATGGAGATTCCTTCTTATCCCAGAAAGAATGGCTATCGTGAATAAATGAAATAGTAACAAATGCTGGTGAAGCTGTGGGGAAAAATGGACGCTTCTGTAATGTTAGTGGGAATGCAAACTAGTGCAACAATGATGGAAATCAGTATGGAGATTCCTCCAAAATCTTAAACTAGAAATTCCATTTTATCTCACTATTTCCCTTCTAGGTTTCTTCTTGAAAATGGTAAAGACATCACAGTACATTGATACATGTATACTCATGTTTATAGCAGTGTAACTCATAATAGCCAAATCTTGGAACAGCCTATGTGTCTATCAAGAGAGGAATGAATAAAGGAAATGAAGTATTTATACACAATGGAATACTACTGTGCTATAAAGAAAGATAATTTTGATACATTTGTAGGAAAACATATTAATATGGAGACCTTAATGTTAAGTAAAATAAATCAATCTAAAATATAATATGGTTTCTCTTACAAAAACCTAAAATATAAAAAGAGTAGATAAAATAAATAATAAGAAAAATTGAGATAGAAATTTTGTTAAAGTGAGGGGGCCAAGAGATGGAGGGAGGGAAGAAGCGTGGAGGGAGAGGAAGGAAATGAAAAAAAGAATTGAGATGTGTTAAATACATGTACCAAACCTCCTGAGAAATGGAATCATTATTTATGACAAACATCATAATATATAACGAAAACTAAAAAAAAATTCCCCACATGCCACGTTTTAATAAATCCAATAATGTTTTAAAACATTTAAATAAATCATTAAATTACTGTTTTGATATTAGTCGTTTTTAGAAATCAGGTGTTTCATGTAAGGAGCTCTCCATTTCTGTTGTGCTTTTTATAAGAGAAAATGCTTCCGTTTTGCACCCAGCTGAGGTTGAGGCTTGCAAGACGAATTGGTATTCTGCAGAAGTCTTCTGCTACTGAACAGTGGTGCAGTGAAGAAGGACTTTCAGAAACAAATACTTTCTCAAAAAAGTGAACAGATCTTGATCATTTTCTAAGCCTTCCATTTGAAAAAGTTATATTTCATTCTGATAGGATGACAATAAATCATTATGGACAGTTGAAATATTGTTAACACTTAAAAATAGTACTACAGATACTTTGGTAGACAAAGTCAGATGCCATGTTTCAGGAAATCTTATAAAATTTACTGAAATGTTCTATAGCTATATTGTTGATTAACCATTCAGCAGCTCATAAACTAGGTAAGTTACAATTGTTTGAAGGCCAATATTGTTTGGTTTGTAGCACTTACTACATTTTTTTACCTTTCTTTTATTTTCTTACAATAAAAGAATGCATGTGAAAATTAAACTAGGGTAAAAAATTACACCCAAGTGGAGCTTAAATACAATGTAAATATTGTTCTTTCTCTGGCCGGGGATTTGGCTCCCCCAAAAGTTGCTCCCTCTCTAAATCTTTCTTTGGGCCATATAAAATGAATAGAGCAAATGAAAATTGTCATATCCTTAATGTCTTTTTGTTAATGACTGTCATTAAATTCCTGTTACCAAATTTGTACCTATAGACTACATGTCAAATACTACCAAAAGCACCAAGGAAAACACCTATTTGAAATAATTCTTTATCAGTAATTAAAGTTATTGCTCTTAATATCATGTGAGATTGATTTCAAAATTATTTTGATTTTCATTTTATTTTGACTCCAAATTATTTTCACCCATGATATTTTAAGTCATATCAGAAAATATTTACTCAGTCTTAAGTTTACCATCTGATTTTATTCAGTTTCTTTTCACTGAGTCTGTGATTTGCAATGATATTGTGGCTAATCCCAGGCCCAATAATATATCTTCATAAGTATTTTTCTATCTTTTCCTTAAGGTACTAGAAAATTTTGACTAAAACTTAAGTTCTCTTACCTATAGAAATAGAACTTATTACTCAACTGGCAGAAATGTATATATGTCAAAAAGTAAATGGAGGAAAAATGAGTGAAAAAATGGTGAAATGCTTGTTTTGTTTTGATTCATGAACAAGTGTGATTCTTTCCTGCGAAATAACAGACAAGAACACTCATTTCTTCTCTTCTACTAATAAGAACACCAAGCAACTTGCTCTCAGGTGTGTGTTATAGTTAAGGCAGACAGTAAATATTACAGAAGATCCTTATATTATAAACGGTCATAAAGCAAAATGGCAGGGAGGAGAAAGATGGGGAGTATCAGTGATGCACTGAACTTGAAGTTATGATCTCCTTAAGTACATGGCAAGTGTGCAGTGATTGTTTTAATGATCAATCTAGGAGCAACTGTCATAGTTCTGCACTCCAGGTTTGTGCTTTTACATATAATCCATTAATCTGCAGTGACTCAGAAATAATCAGTGGTGAGGATTTTTTTTTACAGTACATCATATAACAATAAACTTGCTCATAATGATATCACTTAGCAATAACTAAAAATATCCTACACAAAACTCAAATCAGCTGCCTATAGGACTAGTTTTAGTCTAAAAATTTCCAGATTCCAAGAAACCTTGAGAACATTAATTTCAAATTGAACAGATTACTCCTACACAGAGCTCTTTGTCATATTAGGCTACAGCCTCTGTGGTTTCAGGCTTTTGCCTAGGAAATTTCCATCCTCTCTTGAAGATTGAGTCATTTTTCTCTGTCTGATCATACCAGGCCTCTCCTAAGAGTTCACACCAAACATTTGCAGAAGTCACCCTTCATCTACCTGATTTGTATTGTTCCAAAACCTGCTTACAACCTTCCTGAAGGGTAAGTGATTGACAATGTTAGGAATCAATCATACTCCATTACCTATCTGCAGAAGATTAAATGAGCAGGGTGTTCTGTGTTATTTAGAATCAACATTCACAATTTTTATACACTGAATTCTTTCCAAGCAATGAAAGCATTTCATGTTCAATTTATTTTGATAATTTGAACTGCATGCATTGGAGAAAGTTATATATGAGACTTGCTTGAAAACAATAATGATTAGTAAGTAGTCTTGATTTCTTATTCCCACCCTTTTTAGGCAGGGTAGGAAAATAACACTAAATGTGTTGTGAATGATAAGATCTTTAGTCCATGAATAAGGATTTGATAAAGGGGTTCCTGAACGAAATTTTACCAATTTTTCTTTTCATACAAATAATCTACATTTATTGATATTTAGGTTTGATTTAGTGCTACATATAATTCATATTCTTACATATATTTTGATATTACAATATAGATATTTTGCATTATCAAATCTTATTTAATGAATGATTTTTAATTTAGCCTGACATTATTTAACATAGTTATGGAATAATTTATGTAAATATTTCTTTCCTTTGGAAATGCCTTATTTTTACAATTTCATTGCGACTATTTTTAACTAAGAATATTCGTAGTGTGACAAACTAAATGTGGAATTATTGAGATACAAGTATCATTATCTAACCTTATAAACATTTCTTTCATGAAAACAAAGCAGACTGGAGAGTTTTCTTTCATCTCATTTTCTTGTGAAAGATTTTGCAGCTTTACCTGTGCTCAACTCCATGGTATTTTCTCACTGAACTCTGCATTGTATGAACCTAACTAATGAGCTGATAATTCTGACAAATATTCATAGCGCCTCCTTATATTTAGCTGTTGCAGCAAATGGTTTCTATTTATGTTTTTTGCTTTTAATTGCCTTTTCGCAGATGAGAAAAATTAAACACAAAGACATGTAGTGAGCTTGCTGAGTCCCCTAAGCAATAAAAGCAGAACAAGTGTTTGTAGACACTATACTCAATGCCAATAATTATTGGTCTCTGATTAAGGCTCTAAGGGACTAGTAGATTTGTGCAGATAATTCACATACATAGATGGTTTCATAACTCTGAAAATTATTTGCTTCTAGAGTCCCCAAAGGCTTCCTTTGTTTTCTCATATCATGACTGGGACCTGGCAGAAAGTCAGTTGCCCAGAAGGGGCCCCACAGGAGTGGGGCTCACTCAATCTCATCTGCAGACCTGTTGGTGTAGATACCTGTGAAGAGACCTTGAGGTACCTTCCCCAGCAAGCTTCCTATTGATCTACGTGAGTGTCAGATTCTGCGGACACAGTCCAGCTGTACAAAACATTAACATGTGGCAGGACAATGGATTTTTAAACATGCATTTTAAGAAGTACAGGGATATTTTAAAACACACGTGTATTGTTAAATGTGTGTTAAATGTAACATTAAATATGTTACACACACTTCATATTGTTATTTTACACTACAGAATATTAAAGGCCATGTATAAAAAACCAGCAAGATACTGAAATAATGCATACTTATTTCAAAAATTAATATGAACTTTTAAAATGTGTGTGAATAATATGACAAAATTTATGTTAAGACACCAAGGAGTGTGTGAATAAATTAAACCCATGGTTGGAAAAGACAAGGGAAAAATGTAAATCCTTCCAAAACATCATGGAGTTGTGCAATTTAGTTCCTAATGGGAATTAGTACAGTTAACAGGATTCTAAGTTTAATCTGAAAAATGACAACAAATCATTGTAATGAGTTAAACAAGAAATGTAAATAACATTGTTACGTATTTACATGTACAGAAACACAATGAGAAAAAGTGAAATCTTATTACAAGAAAACAAAAACATATGAATGAACAATCCATTCAGAAACTGATTGAAATAATTTTTTGGTTCCAGGATCAAACTCAGTACCTTGCGCTTGTGAGACAGGCAGTGGCACCACTGATCTAAATCCCAAGCTCAGAAATAAATTTCTACTGAAAATGTGATAAAGGCAGATTTGTAAGTAGTAATTGATATGACATATCTCTTGCTTAAAAACTCTTTTCTAAAAATGATTAATGTGAAGTTAATAATGTACTCTTTAAATTCTCAGAATATGCACCAAAATAATTTCAGCACTATTATGTATTTCAATCTTTAAAAATATGTTAAAATGGGCAACAGTAACAAGAACACAAGTAAATTTTTACTTGACTTGAAAGTGATATCTACAATGATAACCCGCAATTGCCACTGAGCCCCTTACAATGTATTTCTACAGCATTTTAGTTACCTCATTTTTAGAAATAACTAAATGCTTTGTGTTTTCCTAAATTTAATACTTTGTTTTTAGGCTAGAATGTTCAAATTTTATTTTTTATTCAAATGAAACTAGAAAAATCTCTATGGCCTTTCAGGAATGGTGAGGCAGAAACTTAAAAAAAAGTATATCTCCTATTATTCATGACATCATGATTGTTAACAGAACTTCTAGTAAATAAGTAGCAAGGAAACTAATTAGTCTGTGAAGACCTTTTAACTAGTGAGATTGTCAGAGTGGTTTGAATATTAAGAAAATAGAAAGAGAAATTATGATGAATGTTTTTTATCCTTTTTAGATTTTAAAGAAAAGTATTACAAATTACTTGAATTTTTCTGGAGTTTCTGACTAAATTTTTGGTGTATAACTTGGGATGGTTTCTTGATAACCAAACCTAGTAGCTTTTAGTGGTTTATTACTTCTCATATAATTACTTTGTATATAAATGTGCCTTTAAATATATATTTAGAAAACTAAAGCAAAATATAAAATTCAAAGTAAGCTTCTGAATCTCAGGAATTTTTTAACTTTTAAAACGGGAGCAAATTTAACTCTGTCTTTAAAGCAAAATTTACTGGTAAGTGAATACACTAATATTTACTTCTAAGAATTGTGAAATTTGATATTAACAAAATAATTATGAAAATATAGATTTATGCACATACACATGTTCAGAGATATATAATAATATTGTTTGGAAGTAAAACAAAGCAATACTCTAAGCCTTTGTCGTTGTGCCCTTTTGTGAACTCTAGTGATTCACTCCTTTCCTATTGTCCATATGTAAAAATAAAGTATTTGTGAAGAACACATTGACCTTACTTTGCTTTCCAATATCTCCTTCCTTTCTTTGAACTCAGGAAACTAGTGAATGCTCAACATAGTGTTTGGTATTTTGTGTATTTGTAAGGATAAACAAAGTTAAATTTGTGTGTGTGTGTGTGTGTGTGTGTGTGTTTGTAGTCATTGTTATTTGTCCAAATAATAGTAGCCTAGCTTCTAAATGAAGTGAATTAAGAAATGTGATTAACACTGATAGACATTTAGCTTTGTGGACACAATGATGGAAAGATGAACCCAGAAACGAGAAAAAGAAGGAGTACCAATGGGATATTTAATTTTAAAAAAGGAAAGAATGAAATGGAATTAATATGAGAACATGCAAAAATGGAAACGAAGTCTTTGTAAATAGGGATGGATGGAGGGGTTTAATGGGAGGGCAGGGGGATGAGGAAAAAAATAGAACAAAGATAGATTATGTAAAGGTACAAATTTCCAATGATGAATGTTGTTGCATTATATACATAAAATGTACCAAATGAAAACGAATGAAATTGATTTGAAAAATTATGAAACTGGGAAAAAAAAAGCTGACTGAAGTAATTTTGTGTGTTAAGTATGTGGTAGGGGTGGAGTTTAAGGCAGAATTTGGATTTCTGTTATAATTCTTTTAACCTTCATTTTGTAATTTTGGTTAAACTATAAATGATCTATGATATTTTGAGGTCTGTAGTTACAGCAGAGCAGAAGCTTTTAATTTGGCAAGCAAAAAAAAACATTTTCCTTACAACTATTGAAAAAAAACAAAGATATTTTGTCTCATTTTAATCATATTGATTAATTTTAAAAATACAAAATATCTTCACTTCTGAGGCATAAAAATTTGCCTGCAATTTTGATGTACATATTTATATCACATATTCTAAATTGACCTATGTCATCAAACCCTGAAAACTGTAGGTTTTTTTTGTTTGTTTACATTAGGCTAAACAGTACAAGTTCTTATTTTTACTACTCAAATTCAGGGAATCTTACAACAATTCCTCCATCTTAAATTTTCTCTTCTATATTCTGTATGTCAGTGATTTTCAAATTGTACAAAAATTCGCTCACAAGTAATTTCAATGAATCTTTTTTTCAGATAGCCTTAGGGAGCTTAAATCTTATGATGCCTATATTAATCTTAGAGTCATTGCCCGCTGTGGTATTATTCTGTTTGTTTGTACAACTGATAGAAAATAGCCTCTGATTTCAGTTTCTTTCTCCAACACTCAGCCCTTTGAATTCATTCTATTTTTGTTCAGCCTGAAAATATTCTCCATCAGTTCTGATACTGACCATGACATTGTACAGAGATGCAATTTGGTTCATGTCATTTCTTTAATTAAGAATTTTCCATTAAAAAAGATAAAATAAGTCCAATAAAGAACTATTATCAGAACTTGTAGTTATTCCATGGTCTGGCTATCTCCTTTTTAAAACTTTAATTATGTTTTATGCTTTATTTCATTAGTATATAGCTCAAGCAACATAAAAAATTATTTGGAGTTGGATTATACTGGAAAATCTGCAATGGCTCAGTAATATTATTAGTAATTGAAGCTATTTGCTATTGGCAAGCCGTAAAGGAGCTGTCAAAATGAGAGTGTACATTGGGTCTCTCCGCGTGGCTTGGGCTTCTCATAGTACGTTAGCTGTGTACTAGAAGAGGAATGAAACCACCTTGCTTATTAAAGGTCATGTCCATTATTGAGAAGTCATCTGCCTATACATTTCCAGGGCCTAAATAGATTCAAATGGAGGACAGAGGATCCAGCCCTTGATAGGGAGAGAGGCAATGCCAGAATGTACATCTTTAAGTGGAAAGATAAATGCTAACACACAGTGAGGGAATGGTAACTTTTCCTATCCTGCCTTATGACTATAACTTTTCCACTTTCATATACAACACACATTCACCACTCAACTCCTAAACTGGAGTCTTACTATTGAAACAAATCACAGTCTAAAATTTTGAAATCTTCATCAGACCCAAATGGCACAAACTTTTGCTCAAGTATGATTCCTTTTGACCTGAAGACATGTAAGAAAGGTAGAGAGAAGTAATACAAGCAGTTTCCCTTTAGCCAATTCATGGCAGTACAAGGAAAGAATCATTCCAATAAGGATCACTTTTTTAAAAAGTGAATATTCTGCAACAATGCATAAGATTCTAATAAGATTACTGACATTTAGAAATGGGAGGAAAGGAGCTAAAAGTGTAGGGAAGGTGTGATACATAGGGGAAGAACAAAAAGGGAAAAGAAAAAAATGTGAGAGAATGAAAAGATGAAAATAAAGTGTTTGTAGATGGGGAGGGGAGGAGGGGGTGAAGGGAGGGCAGAGGTAAGGGGAAAAAAATGAGAATCAAGACTTGCCATGTAAAGGTACATGATCCCAACAATGAATGTAACTGTACTTTATCCCTAAATGTACCAATAAACTCAATAAAAAAAAAGTGAAACAATAGAGGAAACTGGGTAGTCATTGTTTCATAGATGCCCTGAGGATCTAAGATCTATCTATCTATCTATCATCTATCTATCTATCTATCTATCTATCTATCTATCTATCTATATATAACTACTTGTTTTAGTAGAGCCTACTTTTATATAGTCAGGATTACTTCATTGCCCTAAATTTAGATTTTTGAGCTCTTCTCCAATGTAAAACACTTTTTCAAGTAAGAGAAGGTCTTTGTTTATAGTTTAAAGGCTTTCTCAGTTTCAAGGTCTTTGTCGGAAAGTTGTGGATCTCAAGATTTTCAGAAATGATTTCAAAGAATTCTTGAAGAGTAAAGTAGGCATCCCTTAAAATCATTTAGAAATAATTTTATCTGAGAGCCTTAAGAATTCTCATTTGTACAGTAAAACTTGGCAAGTAAACAAGGTTTGTAAGGAATCCGTTATCTTTTTTTAAGATTTCAGCAAAAGTTCTCACAGCCACACACTGAGGCTGTTTCACTCCTAGACCTTGAATCTGAGGTTTCCCAATTGGTTATTTTTTAATCAGAAGAACATTTGGGATGGGAAAGGTTATCCTGGTCTCTCCATAGATCCTTTAAATTTTACTTAAATACTAATGGTTCCATCATTAATTTGTATCTCTCTGCATTTTTTTCAGACCCTAATATAACAAACTAATTGGTGTGAAGGATCCCTTCAGATGAATTTGTAGGCCATTTTTGCTGGATGTCAAAGTAAATGTCAAATCCTTTAGATTTGCCTGACAGCAACTTAAACAACAACTTCCAGCGTGGTCCATTTGCATGGCTACTACTTTCCTGAAGTTCAGAAGAAACCATTATTAGAGGAACCCTGTGTAATCTTGCAAGCCCTACGAGATCTCCTTGTTTGGTTACTAAGTTTCAGGAGACCGGAGACAGCACAGCTTCTTGAAAGAATACGAATATTCTTGCCATTTCCGCTATCTTTTGTTGGAAGCACTATCAGAGCTTGCACTGTTGCAGGGAAGTGAAAAGACATATTCTAACTTTTAGTGAGGGAATAGTGCAATTGTAATGTGGAGGACCGTGAAAGATGAAGAACCCGGAGTTAGAGATGTGGTCATACCCAAAAACAAACACTTGCCAACCCTTCTGCTTCAAACACACCTGGACGGCACGCTCATTTTGAAAAACTATTTAAGTAATTATTTATTTTTGACTAAAAGTTTACTCATGGCTCATTTTGTTTTAGAAACACTGTGAATCATTTTGAACACTGTGCCCACACACAATAGAAATATGCCAACTTCAATCAGCTAATGATATAGTGTCAGGGCAATTTATTCACTTGTGATGCACATTTCTATCTCTAGGCAGTTTAATTCTCATAATTTTGCAGTTGCTCTTTTCAAGACTTCGGTTGTGGATTGTGACTTAGCAAATGAAAGTTTTTAGAATGTTTTCGTCGTGCCTGTTATTAAAGCGACTTCACAATGATTTTGGGAAGAATCACTTCACCTTGCATTTTGGGGCAATAAAGATTCATTTTTCCATAGAAAGACTTTGTATCATTCTAGATAGAATGGTAAAATCAGCGATTTTCTTCTTTTCAACTCTTGTGTTTCAGTTCAGCTGGTGAAATGTCAAAATTAATTGTTTATCTATGGCTCACCTAATATTTCAATTCTTTCAATCTCTGACATTTTTCAAGAGTATGGGGAAAAAGTAAGAACCAAGGCAAGTCACATGAAGGTACAAGATCCGAATGAAGAATGTAAATCTACTGTATACCTAAAAAGTACTGATAAATTTAAAGAAAAAACAAAAAACTCTGTCATTTAGTTCTTTGGTCTTGGAAATTTACATATGTCTCCAAAACTTATATTTTGTCTCATGTTCTGTATGTCTTTGATAGATGTACACACACACACACACACACATAAAATCTATATATTTATAATCTATAGATTACATATAATATACAATATAGACTATATTATATGTAATGATCTCAGACCCTTTTCTTACGCCTATATTCCTATTCCCATTATTATTATTGTTATCATTGTTATTATTATTATCTGCTTTTTTCTGGCTGAATATGTCAAAGGCTTCCTACAAACAGATTTTAAGAGAGGGAAGGGGATCGGAAAGAAAAGAGGAATCATGCACAGTACAAAGCCTCTTTGATGAATGTGATTGCTATGTGTATTTAAATTGTACCAACACATTTAATTTAAAAAGGAAATAAAGTAAAACAAATACATGTGGAAGAACACTGTATTTGTTTAGTGAATCACATGATGCTAACAAAAGTTATAATACATGAAAAGATATGCGGAGATCAGTTTTTATCATTTATAAAAAGTCATATTCAAATGTTTATACATTTTTCTAATTTAATTAGATTTGTTGACTATTTTTGCTGATATAGTTTACATATTTTAATTTTGAGAGTATAATTTTAAAGTACAAATTAGATTTTTTAAAATGGATGTCTCTAACAGTAAATTTTGGTTTTTCTATTAAATTATATTTATCTTAATAGGACCAATTACAGTAAGAACATTAAATTTCAGTTGTTTATTTATTTTATCATTGAACAAGTTTAGAATTACCAATGTACTGGCATATTTTGTAAGTATATCAAGATAAAAATTAAAAATTTGAGTACATTTCAAACAATTTATTCAACCAAGATATTTAGACTGTAGTTTGTTTTTTAAATTTTATTTTACCCACTATTTTTATATTTTCAATGCATTTTTAAAGAAAGCTCAGAAACAGCAAATTATTTTCTTTGTTTTGCATTCACTATTGTTTATTTTGGTAGTTATGCTAATATGTAACAATATACTAAGACATATTTTTAAATGTATGTTTCAATCATGCTAAAAATATTTCTTTTGAAATATTCCATTTTATTAATCTTGCTATCTCATTTAAGTCATGTTTGCCTTTTTATGACTCTAATTGTATTTTCATCATTTCAAAATGCTATAAATATTTTTTCAATTTTGAGCTTTAGACCTACACAGAAAATGTAAAATTAAAATGAGGAGACAGAAAAGAGAATGGTGTTTTTCTTTCTTTATTGAGAGAGTAGGGCATTAGATCAATTTTTAAAAGTATAAATGAAAAAATGGAAATATAGCATTTATACTTTTAAAAATTGATCTAATCCTCTACTCTGTCAATAAAAAAAAAACCTTTCTCTTTTGTGTCTCCTCATTTTAACTTTAAAGTGTTTGTAAATGGGGAGGAGAAGAGGGGGTGGAGGGAGGGCAGGGACAGCGGCCAAAATGAGAGCCAAGACCTGTCATGTAAAGGTGCAAGATCCCAATAATGTATGTAACTGTACTGTATACCTAAAATGTACCAATAAACTCAATAAGGAAAAAAAACTAAACACAATATCTCAAGAAAAAAATGTATAAGTACTACATATACACTTTCACATGTACATATCTAGAAACAATTTTGTTTCTGAGAAAGTTTAGCAGTATGATATTGAGATACTGTATATACAACTTCTCTTTCTTAGAGCAGCCCATTCATTTTTAAAAGTATCTCAATGTAGAAATCAGTAAACTTCTCTTCATAGCATCAGTAATGTAAGTTATCACAACCACTCATCATCAGTAGGACCGTGCTTGGTGTGTTTTTCCTACCCATAATCCGGTTAGGTAAATTTTGTTATTTGAAAGACTAATTTGAAGTAATTAAAAAATATATTAAACATTCAACTTATTAAAACAAACGAAAAGTCAGCAACACTTTTGATCAAAATGTTTACTCTGTGAACAGAATATTACATAGATATAACACACAATTTTCTGAATTCTATAAACAATCATTGCATTCTTCTCCATCCTAATATAAAAGTTTTTCCAAGCTACATTAGAGTTTATAACATAATTGCCTCAATAAACCTCTTTCCTTCAGCATGTCAATTCAGTGATGAATGGATCGAAATCTATGACCACATCTTTTTTTTGAATATGCATTACCCATGTGCCAAGGGCTGATTCGTACACTGTGCATAATTGGTTTCATCCAAGTGTAGAGAAAAAACTCTGCAGTAATACACATGTGATAGTAATGGGGTGATGCCCAACTTGTTGTCTGATAAAAGACTTTTGCCAGCAGCTCCTACTGGTTTTTCTTGGTACTTGATATTTGTCACAATATTTGCATCTATTTTTTTCTACCAGTGTAACATAACTTTTTTTCTAATCTAGGAATGTAACTTCCCATGATGTCTCGGTACTCATGATCTCTTCTCTGCATTTAATAATATAATTCATCAAATTTAAGCTAACAACTGTTACTTTGTGCTTATTCTATGTAAAGCTACAAATTGCTTTCTTAGCAGCTAACTGCTGCTTTGAAAATGATTCAAAACTGCAGTGGCTTCATGCTACTGTTTATGTAGCTGCCAAGAAAAGCAATAGGATGTGGGGCAATGGTTCTCCAGCTCAATTAAACGCTCTCTCTCTCTCTCTCTCTCTCTCTCTTTAGAGACCTGATTAGGTCTCTCTTCACATTTAGTTTTTGTGTGACTTAGAAATATTTTGTAACTATAGACTTTATGATCCTTTCAGATGCTGGAGTTCTATCAATTGTTTCTAATTTATGATATTATTTTATGTTTTTCTTGCAGTATTTATGGTTTTTACCCATTGGCAATTTTATACTATGGTGAAGCATTGATGAATCCTAATTAATCTTGAGTTGAAATTGTAATAGGACTATAACTAGGAAAGCAATCCTGGTAAATGTGAAGCTTAATACAAACTATACCCATCTAAGACTGTCTTTGTCAATTTGTCTGGCAGAAACAAAATATCACAGAAAAAAGGGCTTAAACAATAAATATTTATTTCTTCTGGTCATGGGAAGTTTAAGATCCAGGTGCCAGTAGAATGAGTTTCTGGCCAGAATTCTCTTCCTGGATTTCAGATGATCTCATTTGCTCTGTAGCCTCCTGTGATGGTGGAGAGACAAAAAATAAGCTTTATCCCCCCCCTCTCTCCCTCCCTCCCTCATCTATCTCTCTCTTTTATATATGCTTTCTCTTCACATATATACTTTTAGATTTTATTTATATTTTTGTTTTTGGTTATTTCCAGACAATTTTAGGTGTTTGATTCAAGAGTACTAATGGTACTTTTTTTCCATTATAGTTCCCAAGCATCCCTGTGATTCCAGCACTCTAGGAAGCTGAGGAAGGAGAATCACAAAGTTGAGACCATTCTGAGCAACTTATAAATTTAAGGAGACCCTTTCATCACTAAATTTAGATTAAAAAGGGCTAGCAATCTAGCTCATTGTGAAGACCTTGGATTCCATCTCCTGTACTACAGAAAAAAAACATATTTCCACTAAAATGTGTGGGAACACATAAATCGTAAATATCACAAAGTAGTTGTTCTTATTTAGAGAAATAATAATTTGTGATAATGGATAAATGCTCTGTTTTCAGTTATGATTAATGTAGATTTTGCAGATTAATATTGAATCACATGGGACAACATTACAACACTTAGAAATGTCCAAGTATGATAGTTTGCCAACTAAATAATCTATAGTTGTCCCTGTTTATCATACAGTCCACATATTCTGATTCAACCAAACACACATGTGAAACCGTTCATTTTTCGCACTACTACTTGGTTCTCAATGAACCAGGATGTCTTCAGCTGATGTGATCTTGACATTGAGCATCACAGCACCATGGGAGCATTGAATCCTCAGCTGAGACTAGAGGCAAAATGGAGTTACATTTCAGCATGCCATAGTTGGCTGCATGCAAGAAGCCTAGGCCCCATACAGCCATAACTGTAATGAAAAAAATTTTCCCCAAAATTATGCAGAATGGCTCCCAACACATCATGCATTACAAAAGTGTAAATTATTCTTTGTGTATAACTTTATGTAAGATAAGGTATTATCAATTAGCATATTTTGTGTTTATATAAAATGTTCAAATATTTTAGTTTTCATTGTAATGGTATACAGTACTAGAAAAATGTTGGCCTTTTCCAAAGAGTAAAGAAAAAAATATTAATGTTGTATGAATTATTTGATTTATTTTTGAGAAAATTTGATATAAATATCACACATACTTTTCTCAAAACATAAAAATAGTGTACACACACATGAAAACACACAAAATTTTTGCCTGGCATTAATGATGTTTAGTGAAAGCTTTATAATCTCTTTGTCTGAATAGAAAATATTAATTTACACACAGGATGACTATACTATTTACTGTCTGTTTCTCTCATGGATAGCCAAATGAAAATTATGTAAGTATAATCAAAGAGTTTAGTTCAAATATTACATTATTTTTTTTCTCTTAACAATGTTTTATGGTGTTCACAGAATTATAACCAACATAAATGGAAATATTTCTACATGATTCCACAATTTAAATCACTCAATCTTAATTTATATTTTTGCCATACGACAATTCCTGTATAATTACTTCAAGCATTGTGGATATGTGTCAGTCTATTAAGAATTATTGAATTTGACTCTAAGATCTTGAGTGATTACAAAGATTTTGTACAATAAATTATTTCCTACTTTCTTCTCCCACTTTCTCATTTGGATATACCACACAGATTACACTTATAGATGACTTTTATTTGTATTTTCTTCTCTATGCCAAAAGATGAGGTTATGTATTTTTGAAAATATTTCCCAACTCCAACTTTATTACTAATACATAGTGAAAGAAAATATTTCACAATGAAATTTGTTCTACAAAACTGCAGTCCTTGATTGATTATGTTTTCCATACCACTACGAAATTTCTTCCATCATTCAATCTATTATGAATACCAGGTAACAAATAAAATCCTTGCAATATTTGAGATAATAGATCGCTAGCAAGATTTTTATCACTTAATATTATACTTTTTGTGATCTTTGATAACAGCAACATGTTTAGTGTACAGATCTTATGTTTTCTGCAACATAGAATCTCAAAAACTTGACAATTTTTTTCCATTTTTCTCATTTAATTTGTTTGCCAAAGTGCAAGAGTCCTGATAGTCTTCCACTATAGCATCCCAACAGGACAAAAGTGCAATAAATCCCCAAGGTCATGCCTTTAGAGATGGGAAAAAAGGCAAGGGGCAAAAGTCTACAGTGAAATGTCCTAGTCCTAACTCTAGAAGGACATTTCTGAGGTTCCAGCTACTTTTTTCTATAGATGATCCTGAAAAGGACAGTTACAGTAATTCATAGCATTAACTACTAAATTTCACACTTTTACTTTAAAAACACCCCACTCTGCCAAATTTGCTTCCTGATATTGACTCTAAAATTCTTTATGTGAAAATAAATATTTCGCTGAGACTGTCTTGCAGCATAAGGTAAACCATGTAGTAGAAGTAGTAAGGAGGTATACACACACTCACACACACAAACACTTGCACACACACACACACACACACACACAGAGTAGTGTCACAATTAGGAAAACTCACCTGGACTGAATTGGAGTGGGATAGAAAGGAAAACAGGCATCTCTCAGTAATTCTAGAATTTTAATGCTCTGTGAAAAATTAAAGCTATGAACATTGTATAGTGAACTCTCCTTGTAATTCCCAGAATCACTTGAATATTCAAACGGAAGCAGTTTTTCCAGCACTACTTCTGATAACCGCTAATTCTTCTATGGTAAATATGCAAATTTTCACCTTAAAATAATGCTGTGCAAAATGGTGTTTGTCATTAGCAAGTTGTGTTCTCCCCTTTCAAAAAATTTCTCACAGACCAATAATTATAGAAAACTCAATTTCTCATCTGACTGTAACATCTTTATTGAAGGATTTCAAAATGATTAATATGTACAGATCATAATGGGTGAAATAGAAAGACTGGATATTAAGATTACTGGTAAAAAAGAAGAGTTGTCAAGAAAGATGACTAAATACTGGAGATAATTTTGATATGAAAATTTCTGTGTTTCAGATTTTAATTTCCTGGTCAGATAAAATGAAACTTGTCTAATATGCTTCATTGGTTCTCTTTGTATATTAGACATTATGATGAACTGCAGACAGTGGAAATAATATAAAAAGTGTGTCGCTAGAAATTTGAGGAAGGCTGTTCATTGAAAACATAATTGATCACTTATATGCAACCAGAAGACAAAATTTCCTATGGTCCCTTAAAGAGTACAGTTGTCACGTAAGGGAAATCTTAATTTGTGAAGCAGTCCTAAATGACTTATCAGATCAGACATAGTAGTAGAGAATGCTGCTGATCCTCTATGTCCCCATGGAGTCCTACTAAAAAAAGCAAAAAGTGTGCCCAGGCCCCAGGCAGAAGCCCAATCAGACACCAGCAGCTCAGCAGCTCATGCCCCAGCCAGAAGCCTGTCATACCATGGCCCTCCCCAAATACCAGCCCACTTGGGCCCACAGGCCCCAGCCAAAGGCCCACCTGGAAACAGCTGCACACAGTCACAGGGCTGCCCAGATACCACTGGTAAGTGAGCACAGGCCCCTACCAAAAGCATGCCAACAGCAGTGGGGGTACACAGGCCCCAATCAGGTCCCGGCCCAGACACCAGCAGCTTGGGCTCCTAGGCCAAAGCCAAAGGCCCACCTGGAGCACAGCTGCTCAGGTGCATAGGCCTGAACCAGAGGCCTTCCCAGACACCATAGGTAAGTACACACAGACACCAGCAAGAAGCCCACCCGGCAATAGCAGTGGGTGCACAGGACCCAGCCAGGGCCCTGCCCAGATTCCAGCAGCTTGGGTACACAGGCCCAACCCAAAGGCCTGCCTGTGAAACAGCTGCACAAGCACACAGGTCTCTGCCAGAGTCTTGCTCGGATACCATCACTGAGTAGAAGCCCCAACTAGAATCCCACCCAGACAACAGCCCAGCACAGGGACCCAAAAAGCCATCACTCTGAACCCTGGAGTTGGCATGGGGGTGACAAACACAGAAAAGGCCTCTCTGAGCCTTGTTGAGAATTGAAGCCCATGAGAAGAGAAAAGAGTTACCCTCAAAAAAGTCTTAGCAGACAGTATTGGTCAAAACGAGAAGACACATAAACAAGTCTCAAAACCAGACTTCCAGATAACCAAAGGCAACCCAAAAGGGCAATGTGATGATGCAATCTGACTCAACCACCTGAACTCCCTCAACTGGCAATGAGAGAGGATCTGGAAAAAATGGAATCAGAAATTATTTATCAGATAACAAAAGAGATTGTTTCCATCATTAAAAACATGGCTAATAACTCTAGGGCAGACACCGATAAAAAAATAGAGGAGCTGAGGTACATGATGGATGCACAGCCTAAGGAACAAATAGAAGCCGTAAAACAGATGCAAACAGGTATTCAGGATATTAAAAAGCCCACTGAAAATGTACAAGACAGTGTGAGCCAATGTACAGACAGAATATCAGATACTGAAGACAGGACTGTGAGTAGTGACTGGGCAAAGAAAGATTTCTTAAAAATAGCAAGGGACCATGAGAAATCAGTCCAAAAGGTGCTAGATAACACAAAGAAGAATGACTTAAGACTGATCAGAGTCAATGAAGAAACAGGTGAGAGTGCAAATGATAAAAAGTTGTTCAAAGAAGTAATGGCAGAAAACTTCTCAAGCAGGGGAAAGGAATTTGACATTTAAATAAGTGGGGCATGTAGGACTCCAACTAGCCATGATAAAAAAAATCCACACATACACATATAATAGTTAGAATTCCAGAAACCTAACAGAAGAAAAAATAATTCTACAAGCAGTCAGAGAAACGAAACAAATCACATACAAGGAAAGCCCATCAGAATCACAGAAGACTGCTCATCACAAATCGTGAAGGCAAGAACAGCCTGAAGTGAAGTATTTAAAGACCTAAAAGCAAACAACCACCAACACAGATTGATGTACCTTGCAAAACTACCTTTCAAAATCAATGGAGATATAAGATGCTTTCCCAACCAAGATCAAGCAAGGCACTTTGTGAATACCAAATCAGCACTGCAAAAAAAATTTTAAACAATATCCTAGGAAAAGACAATGAAGGTCACAATCCCACAAAGTGCAGCAGAATGAGTCCATCAGAGAAGACAAGAAATTAAATGTAAAAGGGGAGAATCCAACAACAGGAAAAGGTCAAGACAAGGATAAGTCAATACCTATCAGTTATACCCATCAATGTTAATGGTCTCAATTCACCATCAAAAGAAACAGTCTGGTAGAATGAGTCAAGAAGCAAGATTTAACAATACACTGCATACAAGAAACACACTTAATTAAAAAAGAAACATAGACAGAAAGTTAAAGGGTGGAAAACAATACTCCATGGAACAGAGACCACCCAAAAAAAATCAGGACTAGCTATCCTATTCGCAGATAAAATAGATTTCAAACAAACATAAGTAAGAGAGACAAAGAAGACCACTACAGCATTGTAAAAGGAACAATCCAAGAACAGATAACAATTATAAATATAAATGCACCAAATATTAGTGCACCCACCTATTAAAAACAAATATTAACAGACATGAAAAATCTAATAAGCATTAATAATATAGTAGTGGGGGACCTCAATATCCCACTCTCACAAATAGATAACTCAATTAGACAAAAAAAAAGCCAACTAAATACTAGAACTCAATCAAATTCTTCAACAAATGAATTTAACAAATGTTTACAGAGTGTCTCACTCCACAACATCAGAATACACATTCTTTTCAGATGCACATTGGTCATTCTCCAAAATAGACCATACTTGCTCATTGAACATGTTTAAATAAATCAAAAGGAGTTGATGTTACCTCCTGTATATTAGCAGATCATAGAGCAATGAAATTGGAGATAAATAGGAAAATAAACTGAAAGAATTTAATAAACACATGGAAATTAAATAACAACTCCTGAACAACCAATGGTTCATAGAGGAAATTAAAGGAGAAATCAGAGCTTCTAAATTAAATGGCAATCCCAATACAAGATATCAGAATTTATGGTACATAATGAAAGCAGCCTTACAAGGGAAACTCACAGCATTGAGTAGGCATATTAGAAAACAAAACAAAACAAAACAAAAACAGACTGATCTCAAATAACCTATTGCTGAACCTTAAGCTTGCAGAAAAAGAAGATCAGGATAAACCCAAATGTCATACAATGTATTAAATTATAAAGATCAGAGTAGAAATCAATGCAAGGAGCCTAGAGAACAACAACAACAACAACAACAACAACAACAACAACAACAACAAATCAATGAAGCAATGTTGGCTCCTGAAAGAACAAAATTAACAAACGCTTAGCCATCCTTATCAAAAGAAAGGAAAGAAAAGGCCCAAATGGTAAAATTACAATGGACCCAGCAGAAATCCAGAGGATCGTCAATACCCACTTTGTGACCCTATGCACACAGAAGAATGGACGGATTCCCAGATACATATGAATTACAACGTTCAATGAAGACGTCCTAAAAATTCTAAAAAACCCAATATCAATCAACAAAATTGGAAACATAATCCCCAGTACAAAAAGTAAGAAAGAAGAAAGAAAGAAGGTGGGGAGAGGAAAGAAGGAAAGAAAAGGAAAAAAAGAAAGAAAGAAAGAAGAAAAGAAAAAAGAGAAAGACAAGAAAAGAAAAAGAAAGAGATGATTACAAACTTACCAATAAAGAAAAGTGAAAAGTCTGGGTCCTGATGGCTTCACTGCTGAATTGTACAAGGCATTTAGAGAAGAACTATTGCCACTACTCTTTACACTCTTCAGTGAAATTGAAAGTGAAGCAATATCCCAAATTCATTCCTGGAAGAAAGCATAACCTTGATCCTAAAAGCAGAGAGAATCCCAACCAAAAAAGATAACTGTAGGCAAATCTCACTAGTGAACATAAATGCAGACATTCACAATCAGATACTGGCAAACAGAATGTGTAAGATCATCAAGAATATCATAATCATAACCAAATGGTATTCATACCAAGAATGCAGAGATGGTCCAACATATGCAAATCAATAAATGTAATTCACTTTATTAATAGAAACAAGGACAAATACTATATGATCATCTCAATTGAAACAGGAAAAGCATTCAATAAAATCCAGCACCTTTTCATGATTAAAAACCATACACAGAATTAGACTAGATGGTCTTTGTCTTATTCTGATTAAAGCTATCTATGAAAAAACCAAGGGCCAATATCATACCAAATAGTCAAGAATTAAAATCCTTCACACTAAAATCAGGAACAAGACAAGGATGTTTGCTACCACTCCTGTTCCGCATAGTTTGGGAAATATTAGACCCAACAATTAGACAAAAGAAATAAAGATAGTAAACAAAGAAGTTAAATTGTTATTATTTGCAGATGACATGATACTCTATTTAGAAGACCACAAGAACTAAACCAAAAGTACTCTAGATTTAATGACCAAATTCAGTACAGTAGCTGAATACAAGGTTAATACACAAAAATCAATAACATTACTATACATGAACAACAGACGTACTGAGAGAGGAACTGCAGAAACAACTCCTTTGACAATAACATTAAAAAAAGACATACCTAGGAATCAGTCTAACAAAACAAAGACCTCCATTCTGAACATTACAGCACTCTGAAAAAAGAGATTGAAAAAGGATATCAGAAAATGGAAAGACATCCCTTGCTCCTGGGTAGGAAGAACCAGTATAGTGAAAATGGCCATGCTTCTAAAATTGCTATAGAGATTCAATGCAATCCCAATTGAAGTTGCTAAAGCATACTAGGCAGACTTTGAGTAAAAAAATCCAAAAATTCATTTGGAACCACAAGAGACCTAGAATAGCAAAAACTATTCTAGGCAACAAAGACAAGGTAGTGGGTATCATAATCCCCAATTTGAAACTATACTACAAAGCTACAGTGATAATAACAGCATGGTACTGACAAAGAAACAGACCTGAGGACCAGTGGGATAGATTAGAAGATGCAGAAAGAACTCAAGACAAACTCAACTACCTTATCTTTGACAAAGGTCCAAATACCCTCACTGGAGGAAAGATAGCCTCTTTATTAAATGGTGCTGGAAAAACTGGGTTTCAACTTTCCAAAGATTGAAACTAGACTTATATCGCTTACCAGGAACTAAACTAAATTGAAATGGGTCAAAGATCTAAATGTTAAAACAGAAAAACTAAACAGGCTGGAAGAAAGATTAGGCAGAACTTGTGAAGACTTTGGCATAGGAAAAGATTTCATAAACATAACATCAGTTGCATCTAAATTAGCACAAAGAGATGCAGATGAAAACAACACTGAGATTCCACCTCACCCCACAAAGAATGGCTGCTATCAAGAAATCACACAATAACAAATGTTGGCGGGGTTGTGGGGAGAAAGGAACCCTCCTCCATTGTTGGTGGGAGTGCAGACTAGTGCAACCACTATGGAAATCAATATGGAGATACCTCAAAGAGCTTGGACTGGAGGTTCCATTTGACCCAGCCATCCCTCTGATGGTATCTTTCCAAAAGAACTAAAAGAATCATATCACAGAGAAGTATGTGCACCCATGTTTATAGCGGCACAGTTTGTAATAGCTAAATCTTGGAAACAGCCTATTTGCCCATCCGTTGGAAACTGGATAAAGAAGTTATGGTTTTTCTATAAAATGGAATATTACTCAGCCATAAAGAGCGAGAGAATAGATTCATTCATAGGAAAATGGATACATATTGAAGATATACTCCTAAGTGAAATAAATAAGTCACACATGTGTAAATACCAAATAGTTTCCCTGGTGCGAATATTCTGCAACAACGCATAAGATTCTAATAAGATTACTGACATTTAGAAATTTGAAGAAAGGAGCTAAAGGTGTAGGGAAGGTGTGATATGTAGGGGAAGAACAAAAAGGGAAAAGAAAAAAATGTGAGAGAATGAAAAGATGAAAATAAATTGACATATGCATGGTTTATTAGAGTACAAAAAGTGTAACTTTATCTTGTAAGTTTTAACTGATCGATGCTTCTTGGATGTTACTGAATGTATTTCAAGAGAATGATTCTTTATTCCATTTTATAGTTGCATGCTAACCCACCATGTGGGCATTCAACAAGACGCTACTTAGTGGACATCCAATCCTCTTAAAATCTTTTGCTTAATGATGAAATCCTGTGAGCTTCCTAAAGTTCCATATCTAAGATTATCTGCTTCCCTATATGAACTCTCAGCTATGACTGAGTCTAACCAAGATGTTATTTAGGATATTCATATTCTTCACATGTTTTTCCAAATATAAAAGAAAAATTGAGAGATTAATGTCATTCAAAATCTAATACCACATTTAAAAACCTAAAACAAACAAACAAGCACCATATCCTCCTGGGACGGTGACTCACATTTGCCCTGAGTTTCCACTCTTTTAAGAGAAGCATAAATGTTCTCTGTTTCAGGAAATAATGTGTCTCACTTCTCTGGGTGTCCACATTCTACTTTTGAGTGTGTCCTATTATCTGCCTAAAAATCCCCTTTAGGTCTTTTACTGATGTATCCTGAAATTTGTTTATTTCTGAGACAAGAATCAGTAAAGTTACAAACTTATTCTACAAAAAAGTGGCTGGGGTTCCTTATTTCAGCCAGAGGGACCTTGTGAGACCCAGCCTGGTGACAATGCCATTGTACTTTAGAAATAAAAAAACATACTACATTCACTGGTTCACAGATATGAAGGAATTTTTCTTTCATATAAAAACTTTGAACTTTAGAGTTGATGCTGGGATAAAGTAAGACCTTGAGGGCTATTGGGATGGGATGGAATGAATGTATTTCACATGAGAAAAATATGAATTATGGGAGGCCAGGTCAAGGAAATAGATGAGATCCCCTTCTAATACAGGCTCTCATAGTTCATTACATCTTTGTGGATGTATAGATTAATTTTTCATCAAACCTACAGTGTTTTCATCCATTATCTTTAAATTTTCTTTCTGAATCTTTTTAAAAAATTTTTACACATTCTTTTGCTTCTGTGCATGGCCTATACATTTATTGTTGAGATTCTTTCCATCTTCTTTTTAATTTTTCCTGTTTCACAGAGGGGATAATCAGAATTGACTCTGGAATTTTAAAATTCTTTCTGCCAAGATGAATAAATCATTTTTGAGAATCTCTAATGACTACTTTATTAATTTGCTACATTTTTCTTACATATCTTTCTATATAAATTTCTCCAAATATATATTCTGTTTGAATAAGATGTCTCTTAATTTCTACTAGACTTTTAGACACAGATTTCTTTATTCTCTTAATAGCTTTGAGTTGGCTGTAGACTTTATATAATAAATCCAAAGTCTATATTTCCTCAGGGGAAGTTTATATTGAAAACTTTTTTAATATTTGAACTATTATTATTTCATTGCATAAATCATAATTTTATTTTTGTAGAAGACAGGACATTTTAGCTAATATAACATAGAAATTTTATTAATCAGATTTCTTCCTCCTAGGTTTGTTCTTTTTATAGGGCTTTCCTCAAGTCAGTAACATTTTTATTATTGCTGTGTGCTTATTGTGTGTCTACTAAGGTTGATTTACAGACAATTAATGATTGGCTTGAGATTTCCATAATTTCTTTCTTTTTGGGGTGGTGCACCCAATTTATTTATTTATTTTTATTTTATTGAGTCTATTGATACTTTTTAAGTATACAGTACAGTTACATTCCTCACAGGGATCTTGTACATTTTTTTTCTCATTGAGTTTATTAGTACTTATTAGGTATATGGTGCAGTTACATTCATCATTGGGATCTTGTACCTTTACATGACAAATCTTGCTTCTCATTTTTTTCCTATACCCCTGTTCTCCCTTCATCCCCATAATTTCTTGATACAGTAAGTCTACCAGCCTTTGCCAAGGTGCTCCACATTCTTTTGAGGGTACACCTGCAGATGGCTTCCACCTCTGCCTTAACCTTCACTTATTGCTTTTGCAGACCCTGAAGGTCAATCAGAAATGAGTCAGGACATCAAATAACTCTCCTGCACAGCACACAGCTCTGCCTATGTAGGTAACTTTCGTATATCTAGAAATATGTGTGTCACACTTTTTAAAAAGTCATCCTATGATATTCCATTCCATGGACAGTTTCTTTTTTTTATTATTTGGTAAGATCTATTCTTCAGAGCACAGTAAACCTTTGCTAACTTTTAAATCTGAAAATATTTTGGATATTGATAATTTTCTAGCATTGTTGTTATTTTATCAAGGAAAAGATCCCCTAATGCCTTTATTCCACTCTGAACACTGATAGTATTTGTTTCATTTTCTTTTAAAAGAAAAATGTGATTTACCAATGTATTTTTGATCAATTTTTCTGAGAATATAGCCTTATATTACATTTTAAATACGATAGTCATCCATTTCCATTTTCTGACCTTTTCCTCATTATTTTACACTCAGTGATACTGCCAAAATAATGTTTCCTATTAAGTTGAAATTCAATGTTTGGTTTTTGTTGTTTTACTAGGACACAAACGAAATCACCTTGAGAACTGTAGGTACTGGCCTCTCTTGGGAGATTGTGATACCCAAGAGTAGTGTCTAAGGCTGGTCATAAATCTAGAGGCAAGAAATGAGGTACATAAATTAATTATTTTCAGTGCTTCCCTGCAATTGATTGTCCGATGAAGTCAAAGTTTGGGTAAAATTTTCTGGCAGCTGCCATGGAAAAAATTCTATGGAAGTCAGGGACTAGAACATAAAAAAGCATTTTTGAAAGGCCCTGAAAGAGAAAAAGGGTGGCTTAAGAAAGAGAATGGCAGTTTCAACCCTTGTATTCTTGGATGAAGGCTCTGTAAATCCCCAGAGGTTTTCAGCACAGTTCTAAAAGAATATATTAGTTGTCAAACCACAGGGCTCAGATGGCTGGATGTACTGTAAAGTGTTAATTTTATTCCCAGGACTAAGACTACGAAGCAAAGTTGAAGACAAATTCTTGTTAAATCACTTAAATTAAAATAAGATCATATAGGGTTGGGGATTTAGCTCAGTGGTGCCACTGCCTACCTCCCAAGCTCAAGGTCCTGAGTTTGATCCATGGCACCAAAAAACAAAACAAAGCAATAAAATAAAAGCATATACCAAATATGATGGTGGAGATGTGATGGAGACCATAGAACAAAAGGGTTAATGCTCCAACATGCTCATGAAATAGTAGACTTCTCCTGCCTTATAGCTGGTACTTCTTCCTATGTTGTCAATAACTTCAGTGAAACATAGGTACCTTTTCCTTCGACACATTTCCCACATTGTGAAATCTTCCTGAGATGAAGAAGAGTAAGGAGCTGTGTGACTACAATGCTAATAACAATGTTCAACACTGAGGCAAAGCTTTAGACACAATGGAAATGAAAAATATTGGTGAATATTGCAATATGTATACATAGTGTGGGAGCTTGGCCATGGCCCTCTAGGAGTTTGACATTTAAAAGGAGACTTCTTCACCTCTACACTCAAGGCATTGATACAATCTGTAACATTCTAGGACTCTGCTTGTTAAACTTGTTGCTGCAATGGAAGAAATTCAAAGAGACAGCCATAGATCTGATGTTCTTTGCAAAGAGTTAGAAAATCTGGTCTTTGCATAAAAGATACAAATAGTTGCTTGGTGCTTCCTGTTGATGTGAACCTATAAAAGGAGCTGTTTCTGTGAAATAAATCAGACTTCTCTTGGTCTCCACTCAGGCTGGAGTGTTCTTTCCTTTCTCAATCCTCACTCCCCAACTCAGGCATGTTCGTGTTGTGATGGCTGGGCTGCCACAATATAGCTCTTTAATGGTCTGGAAATACCGCAGGAGGAGTTGTATGTGACTTAGGTGCCCTGGTTTTCCTAAAATGGCACAGGCCAAAAATTGTTCCATAATAGATACATGTTTGCTTGTATAAATTGAAATGATGTTTAGCTTCTAAGAAACAGGATGGATACCATATGATTTCAAAATGGTTTGGGCTTTATAATTGTGTAGTATTTGATAAAATATTTCTGTTTCTTCAGTAACAAATGCAGATGCAAACAATCTGATGTGTTTGACTACAGATATCTCACCTATGGCTTCAGCCAGCATACTAATTTAATTAGATTTAAGTCTGAACATAGATTTAAGTAATCAACTCCTGAATAAAGAGGAATAATTGGAGATTTCTGTAGTCACCTTTAATATATTTACCAGATTTTTGGAACAAAATATTACCACCTTGCAAGAAAAATTGACTTCCATTATTTTTTAGGAATCGACTTTGATCTTCCAATTGTTCTAAGGGATGAGATACAGTAAAGTGATTTAATGATGAGGGTGGAGCTTTATAACTTTTGACTGACTATAAGCTTATGATATTCTTTTCTTTAATTGAGTTTATTGGTACATTTTAAGTATACAGTACAGTTACAAACATTATTTGGGATCTTGTACCTTCACATAACAGGTCTTGGTTCTTCTTTTTTCCCTTTGTCCCTGCCCTCCCTTCATCCCCTCCTCCCATCCCTATTTACAAATACTTTATTTCCATCTTTTCATTTTTCTCACATTTTTTTCTTTTCCCTTATTCCCATTCCCCTACCCTTCCCACTTTCCCTACACCTTTAGCCTTTTTTCTTCCTATTTCACATTGACAATTATCTCATTAGAATCTTATGTACTATTATAGGTTTTCACACCAGAGAAACTATTTGGTATTTACACATGTGTGACTTATTAATGATATTCTATTTGGAATTCTTGAAATTTTTTCTTGGTTCATGAACAGAGTAAGAATATATTCAATAACTGGATAAATACATAAATTATCCCTCTTGGCCAAAAAATTCAGGGACATTTTGTGAAAAAAAAAGTCACTATGTTAAATATGTACTTTAAATTTTATTCTTGCTAAGGTAATAAATCCACATTAATACTTCATGATAGAAATTCCAAAGAAATTAGCTCTGTCCTAAAAAGAGACTTGATTAAAATTAAGCACTTACAGAAATTAGTTTAGTGGTAGGATTTTGCTTACCACTTGTGAGACCCTTGGTTCAATCTCACCATCAAAAAGTAAAATAAATATTTACTTTTAACTAGACTTTTTTTTAGAAAAAATACAATATTTTATATATTTTAATCATGTGATAATTGGAAAAAGCAGCCATTGTGCAGATATAATCTTTTGATTTTTCAAATCACTTCAATTTCTTTATTTAATGTATAGTTTTGTGGTTAGTGAACATCTATTTTTCTTTTTCAAAATAATAAAAACAATGCAAAATACTAGATATATTTTCCAAGCTCTTATAAATTAACTGTATTAGTTTTGTATTACCTCTGTAACAAATTATCACATTCCTAGTATAGCACATATTTATTATCTTGTAGCTGTGTAGGTTAGAAATCTAGATTTAGGCTACTTTTCCTTTGCTTCGTGACTCTTGTTATGGCCTGTATCAAAATGTACCCCTCAAAGCCTCATGCACTCATAGGTGTGGCCTTCGGGAAGTGACTGTACCTCGTGTCTGTGAATATGGATTAAGAGCGTGTGGTAATTGGATTAGTCCATTGACTGGCTTAGCATTATCCTGTGCATGGCTATTGGAAAGTTCCACCCTGGGTATGGGTATGGGTATGGGTGGCACCAGTCAATAGCTCCGGAACCTGGATAAATTATGAATGTAAAGATGCAAGGCAGGCTTACTGTTTCCTTCCTGAAATGCCATGAACTGTTTCTCCTCTTAGCCAGGCAACTATGGACTGAAACCTCTACAAACTGTGAGCTAAAATAAACCTTTTCTCCTGTAATGTGTGGATATTGGATATTTTGGCCCTAGCAAGGACAGAAGTAACTAAAAACACACTGGAGTGAAGGTGTTGGCTGACAGGTTCTAATCTGCACCCTCCTGAGAAATATCTGCTTCCCAATTCATTCACGTTATTGAAGAAATACAATTTCTTCCAGTTGTACAGATGAAGGCCTATTTCTTTGCTGACTGTCATTCTTGCACTCTCCACCGTTTAAGGCTTGTTGCACTCCTTATATGGCTTACCCCATCTGCAACAGTCTGTCAAGCCATTTCCATGCTTTGAGACCAACTGTTTCAGCAGGAGAAAGTTAACTATGATTGTAATGAGTCCACACAGATAATCCAGAATAATCCTCTTTTCTAAAAAGGCTACAATCTTAATTGCATCGACAAAGTCCTTTTTTTAAATGTAGCACAATATTCACAGTTCCAGCGATTAGTGCCTGGATAGGTTTGGTGGCAGTGAAGGCAGAACATTTGAGCTGCTTTTCACCCTCACTGAGAAGTCTGTGATGTAATTATAGTCCTAGGAAACTTAATAAGATTCGTCATTCCAGATGGCATCATTTTCACAGGCAGCAAAATGACAAAGTAATATTTAGCATAATAATTGCCTCAATAAAAGCTGTAGAATGGAAAAAAACTCAATGTGGTATGAATGTGTGATAACTCACTCAATCTTCTCAAGGTAAATTACGCTGACTACATTTCCTTTGTCTCAAAAATATGGCTTTCTGAACTGTAGGAACCCAACATTAAATTACAACTGTAATATTTGTTAAGGCATCAGATTTTGGAAATCATTTATACAAAATTAGATATACTGTATCATGCAAAAACTTCTACACTTTAAGATTTTAAAAAGACATATCATGTAAAGGTAAAAGATCCCAGTGATAAATGTAACCATATTGTTTGCTTTAAATCTACCAATAAACTTAATGGGGAAGAAAAGAAAGAGAAAAAATTTTAAAAAGAAAGAAATTTCTTTTCAACTTCAGCACTCTATTTTGTGATTAGTAGATTCCAAATGGCTGAGGTGGGTTATAACTTTGTGCAGAACCTTTAGAAAGCCTTGATTTATGCTGTGGTAAAAATTGTCTTCTAAAGTTCTTTTCTAAACTATGCACTCTTCATCTATTAATTATGCTTTTGTTGATATAAAATTTATAACAATTTCAGCTTTGCTAGAGAGTGAATAGCTACTTACTGGGAAACAGGTAGCTATGTGAATAGATTTGTCTGCCATAAAACAGACTTCTCTGATATAATAACCTAAAAATAAGATACAACTATAGTTTACAAATCAAAAAGGCAGATGGAAGTATACAGACTGAGTTCTGGAGGTATAAGTTATGTGTATAACTTTTTTACTGGCTCAGGAAACCAAAGATGCAATTGTTCACTAACCAAAATCAGCATTCTCCTGTTATCTAGATATTGATGTCGATGTATATGCATGTTTATACCAGGTACATAACTTGGCTGTGAATTGCCATATTAGATCTCTCTGGCATCACTCTGGAAAGGCATTAGAAGAAAATGGGAAAAACCAAACTGATCTTGAAATTTGACACTTAGTTTCCATTCTTCCTAAGAAAAAATGATGACCTGTTATAAAGATTTTGGATGATTTTATTTGGTAGTTCCTCAGCTTTTTAAGATTAGTTTTCCTCAAAGTGACAAATTCGGGGATATAATAAAAAGTCTGGTCAATATTTTTGTCTGTCAACTTGCCTGAAGATAGTTAATGTAGATTATCATACATGTTTTCTTTGCTCACCAAAAAACTCTCAAAAATGAGAGGGGATATTCCTCAGTCAGTCCAATAGCTTCATTTTCTTAATATTTATTTAGTTAATTCATTTTAGAAACTACATACAGTGAGAGGAACAGAAGGTGTGCCTGGTTGAAAAAACAAGTGTGTTACTTTGTCAAGAGTAATGGAGCTGTAATTCAGGACAAGAGAAGACCACGCATGATAGTGACATTCTCCAAGTTGTTCGATCAGGTACTGAAGAAAGTTAACTATATTAGAACCTTTCTACCACAGAATAAATAGCAATTTTTATTCATTTGGAAGATTCACTCATGGATTTAGACTTGCTTTTTCTGTCTACCATGGAGAAACATCATTATTTGTATACTAGAAGATATGTTTTCCAGGGTTGTGACAACCATCAGTAAGTTTTTTCTGATTTACAAATTCTATTCACAATAGGTAACTGAAAAATAATCATAGTAATAGGAATAGATATATACATGTACAATTATCTTTTTTACTATGAATTTATTATACTGAGGCAGGTGGTTATTGGACAAATTAGAATGCACTGCTAAAAACGTAGGTATTAAAACAAATAATAACCAGCTTTGAATTTCTTTTCCTCGAAATGTGGTACATATATTTTGCACCAGAAATAAAAATATAGAATTTAATTTTACCTACAACCATATAAGAAACTCACAAATTAATATTAGAATGTTTGTCATTTTTCATAATTATAGTTTATTGGCTTTCCATATATATTTCGTTTCCCATTTGTGAATCTCTAAAATCTGTTATGTAGTCCCAGAAGTTAGAAGGCTTTCAGAAAGAGGAAAATATATACCCATAAAATGAAAACTGTTCATGATAGAAGTCATTTGGGATGTTCTTTCTACTTGAAAACGTAATATCCTTGAATTTATGGTACTGATTTGATTTTCATCCTGAGAAGAATTGTTGGATTATGTTTACACAGTATGATAGGAAATGCTAGACATTTTAGGGAGAGTCTCTGAGGGGATTTATTAAACTCTCACAAATCATGTATCATGAAATATTACTGCCACTTTTGACAGGACTCTATATCTGTAAACTCTTGTAGGAGAAATCTTTTGTGTCATTGTTTTGGGTTAAAGTACATAGTGACATGCAAAGGGTTATGTCTATGTGCTAAACTTTGAAATATAGGTACTTGCCATCTTTAGATAGAAGGTCTGCAAAAATGTAGTCTAGATAATGTTCTCAAGATGACATCATTCTGAATTACTCAAGTGTGCCCCAGATCCAGTGCAACTGTTCTTGAAAAAGAAGAAGAGAATCCTAAAGAGATCAGCTAGGCTGAGGGAAGAATGTTGTAAGATAAATATACATTCAATGCAATGCCAATTGAAATTCCAACACTATATTTCACAGAACTAGAAAAAAGAATCCAAAAATTCATTTGGAACCACAAGAGACCTAGAATAGCAAAAGCCATTATAGGCAACAGTCACATGGCACCAGGTGTAACAATTCCCAATTTGAAACTATACTACAAAGCCACTGTGATAAAATCAGCATGGTACTGGCAAAGAAATAGGCCTGAGGATCAATGGAACAGACTGGAAGACACAAAAACAAATGCAGATGTACTCAGCTACCTCATCTTCGACAAAGGAGCTCACCATCCTCAGTGGAGGAAAGATAGCCTCTTTAATAAATGGTGTTGGAAAAACTGGATATCAACCTGTCACAGATTAAAATTAGACCCTTATCTTTCGCCATGCACTAAATTAAAATCCAAATGGATTAAAGATCTAAATATTAAAACAGAAACATTAAACTTGCTGGAAAGTAAGTTAGGCAGAACTCTGGAAGACATTGGTATAGGAAAAGACTTTATGAACAAATCCTCAGTAGCACGGGAACTAGCAGAAAGAATCAACAACTGGGATCTCATCTTACTAAAAAGCTTCTGTACTTCAAAAGAAACCATTAGCAGAACTAAGAGACAATCTACAATGTGGGAAAAAATTTTTACCAGCTGTACCTCAGACAAAGGACTATTATCAAGGATATATAAAGAACTCAAAACAATCAGTCCCCCCAAATATAAAGACCCGATCCAAAAATGGGCATCCGAAATGAACAGACATTTCTCATACAAAGAAGTGAAAGCAGCAAGAAAATATATGAAAAAATGTTCCACATCACTGGTCATTCGAGAGATGCAGATGAAAACAACACTGAGATTCCACCTCACCCCACAAAGAATGGCTGCTATCAAGAAATCACACAATAACAAATGTTGGCGGGGTTGTGGGGAGAAAGGAACCCTCCTCCATTGTTGGTGGGAGTGCAGACTAGTGCAACCACTATGGAAATCAATATGGAGATACCTCAAAGAGCTTGGACTGGAGGTTCCATTTGACCCAGCCATCCCTCTGTTGGGTATCTTTCCAAGAGAACTAAAAGAATCATATCACAGAGAAGTATGTGCACCCATGTTTATAGCGGCACAGTTTGTAATAGCTAAATCTTGGAAACAACCTATTTGCCCATCCGTTGGAAACTGGATAAAGAAGTTGTGGTTTTTCTATAAAATGGAATATTACTCAGCCATAAAGAGCGAGAGAATAGATTCATTCATAGGAAAATGGATACATATTGAAGATATACTCCTAAGTGAAATAAATAAGTCCCACATGTGTAAATACCAAATAGTTTCCCTGGTGTGAATATTCTGCAACAATGCATAAGATTCTAATAAGATTACTGACATTTAGAAATGGGAGGAAAGGAGCTAAAGGTGTAGGGAAGGTGTGATACGTAGGGGAAGAACAAAAAGGGAAAAGAAAAAAATGTGAGAGAATGAAAAGATGAAAATAAAGTGTTTGTAGATGGGGAGGGGAGGAGGGGGTGAAGGGAGGGCAGAGGTAAGGGGAAAAAAATGAGAATCAAGACTTGCCATGTAAAGGTACATGATCCCAACAATGAATGTAACTGTACTGTATCCCTAAATGTACCAATAAACTCAATATAAAAAAAAAAAGATAAAGTAAGTTATAAGCCAAGAACATCAAAGATTCAAAGTACTTACCAGAAATTAGAATGGAATCTTTCCTATGGGCATCAGAAAAATGAGTATTTCCAACCATTTGTGTTGTGCTGCATGACAAGGTGAAGCGGGAAAAAGGTATTCATCCATTCTTTCATTAATATTGCAACAAACACAGTCATACAAGTAGTTTAAATTACCAAGTAGTTAGAAGAGGGAGAGAGAGCTCAAAATCTGGAAATACAATGTGGGTACTATATTCAGCGATGTATGCAGAAATATAAAAACTCTGGTGAGTATCTAGATAAAACTTAAGCAAATCATAAATAAAATATTGACTTTGATAGCATAAAAGTAGAAAATTAATCACATCCAAGTTCATTAGAGGTAGAAATGCTGGAAACAAGATAAGGATGAAATCTTTTTAAAATCATAAGAAAGAAAGGATACCTACTGTTAATAAAATATGAGTGACAAATCATGTTCATTCACTAGGTTAAACCAAATACTAAGGAATATTACTTTAGAGAGATTATGTAGTAAGCAAAACATTCTTCTCTAAGTGCCAAGTAAAGAAAGAAATTCAAACGTGAATGTGAAAGAACAAAAGTTCTTTTTAAAAAAATGAGAAAAATCTCATAGGCAGACATTTTAACTTACTAAAGAAGTTTGCAAAGTTGAGTGTTAAGAATTCCAGATGGAAATTCAAGTGTGCAGGAAAGAATCACCAAAATGTATGTATGTGATAGATATACATTTTACATATTTTCTTATAATTAAAATATTAATGCATTTAGTTTTCTATTAAAGCCAAATTTTAGCAGCTGCCTGCTTCCAAATTTTCAAGTGTCTCTGTCCTCCAAAAGCTTATTAATAAAACAACTATAAAATCACCTATATTTAGAATAATAAATGTCAGTTTCTAATATTTATAGTCTTAGTGTTTCTGTTCTAGTTTAGTTGCAAGTGGATATAAAAGTTAGATAAAAATAAATTATAAATTATATGGAGCTCTCCCAGGCTCTGAAATCATAAAGGTATTCTCATAGTTGTGGTTTCTGATAACAGGAGCAGAGTCACATAAGGATGTGACACAGGAAATCAGTCTTAGAAAAGCAACTGATGGAAAGGCTGAAGAAAAGACAATTGGAGCTCTTTGAACATGGGATAATGAACAAGGACAAAAAGAGAGAAAATATGCCTGAGTCCTACAATGTGGAAGGAATAAAATCTGAAGCCATGAGGCTTCTAGCTATTTACAAAAAAGAATTTAAATATATGTTCAAATGAAAATTTACAGAAGGATATTTAAAGCAGCTTTACGTAAACTTGCCACATCTTAGAAGCAGCTAAGTTTTTCTCTAGGAGGTGAGTGGATAGATAAACTGTGTTGCAGGAAGAGGATGCAGTTATTCAATACTAACGACATTGGGCACTGGAGACATGAAAAGACCTGGGGGAAACTTAAATGCCTGTTACCAAGTTACTCACAAAAGGCAGCGGGAGAGGCACATGCTGTGCTCCTCCAGCTATACAGAGTAATAGAAAGGGCAAAACTGTGAAACTTCATTGTCATTATGGTAATGGGTCATTAAGATCTTGTCCAAACTCGGAGAGTATACAATACTAAAAGTAGACCCTAATGCAAACTCTGTGACTTTGAACGATAATGATGTGTCAGTGTAAGTTCATGAATACTAATAAATATGTCATCAGGCCAGGAGATAATGGGGAGGTCATCTCTGTGTCAGGACAGTGGTACTGTATCGGAGAAATTTCTGTATCCGCTGCTCATCTTTACTGTGAATCTTAATCTCCACTAAGAAAGTTTCACATATACTATATATATGATATATATTATGATATATGATATATATTATATATATCCTATGAGACTTAAAACCTCCTTTCAGAGTCCCTAAAGAATCTCAGTCATTATAGACATAGAAAAAGTGTGAGAAATTTTACCTGCAGAGAACTACTGCATCAATACCTCATAAATAAAAATAAACTGAAGAATACGTGTGTGTGTCATAGAATGTCAATTATGTTGAGTACAATACTATAAATAATGAAACTAAAAAATAAGTTGAAGAATATTATCCAAAGGGCCGGGGATTTAGCTCAGCTGTTCGGTGGCCTGCCTCGCAAGCACAAGGACCCGAGTTTGATCCCCAGTACCCCCCCAAAAAGAATATTATCCAAAATAAGCCAAATATAAAGCAGAAAAATGTAATTCTCCAAATATTGAATAAAAAGTGATTCTAAAAATATTATCAGCCATAAAGAATGAGAAATTAGAGTCATTCATAGGAAAAGGAATACATATTGAGGATATACTCCTAAGTGAAATAAGTAAGTCACACATGTGTAAATACCGAATAGTTTCTCTGGTGTGAAAAACTATATTTGTACATAAGATCCGAATGGTATAATTGACTATGTGAAATAGGAAGAAAAGGGCTAAAGGTGTAGGGGGAAGTGGCAAGGGTATGGGAAAGGAAATAAGGGAAAAGAAAAAAATTTGAGAAAATAAAAAATGGAAAATAAAGTATTTGTAAATAGGGAACGGAGGAGGGGGTGAAGGGAGGGTAGGGGTAAAGGAAAAAAATGAGAACCAAGACCTGTTATGTAAAGGTACAAGATCCCAATGATAAATGTAACTGTACTGTATACCTATAATGTACCAATAAACTCCATGTGAAAAAATAGAAATAAAAATATTAATATTTTTGAGGACATTTGTGACTGATCAGAAAGACAAAAGTGTACTGGTTTAAAAAAATTAAAAAGAACACATTGGCTTGTTCAATTTTTAATATACTCATAAAGCACCAGGTCTTTTCATTTCCACATTACTCATCCCAAGTTTGGGGGTAGAAGCATTTATTCTAAAATACTAGTATTATTGGACATTGACCCTTTGAGGCCATAAGAACACTGAACCTAGAAATGCATTTATGCAAACAAATGGACCACATATTGATATATGTGGTAGATATATTTCCAAAGATGTCCAAGTCATTAAGATTTGACAAGACAACATGCTTAAGTCAAAGAATAAAATGAACATATTATGTATCACAAATATGATATGAATATTAAAGAAAAAAACACTTATTATTGAAAAATATAATATTTCAGAAAGAACTCTACTGAGAAGTTCTTATTGGCTTACAGTGATGAGAAATTTCTTACAGGGAACAATTTCCTGGCATGTAAAGGCAACTTATTATTGGCTCATGTGCCCTTATCCAGTCCCCATTGTGAATTTATAGCCATGAGTCAGGATAGAAGATACCCAGATCTTTGGATGCTCAAGTCCCTTCTATGAAATGGAGTGGTGTCTTCGTAGAACTTGCGCTAGTCCTCCCATCCTCATTAAGTCACCTCTAGATTACATATTGTTACTAATACAATACAAAGACTATGCAAATGGTTGTTAAACTGTATTACTCAGTGAGTAATGACAAGCACAAAAGTTTGTGCATGTTCAGAGCAGGCAATATTTTTCCTAAAAAAATTTTATTTCCAATTGGTTGAAACCACAGGTGCAGATGGGCTGGGGATTTAGCTCAATGGTTCCACCCCCTACCTCACAAGTACAAAGTGCCAAGTTCGATCCCCAGTACCAAAAAAGAAAGAAAGAAAGAAAGAAAGAAAGAAAGAAAGAAAGAAAGAAAGAAAGGAAAGAAATAAAGTCAAGACAAAAATTCAAAGATAAGAATAGAAATAAAAATCTGACAGTAATACATAAGTTTCTTGAATCAGTGATGCTACAGAAAAAAGCAAAAATTCCTATCCAAATATAAACACCAAATTATAAGATGTCAGAGAATGAATTTTGAGTAAAATTTAATGATAAATGTCAAGATAAAGAATAAACATAATAAAAATGAAAAAAAATTAAGTACAATTTTCATTAAAAAAGTTTTGACATAAAAGACTAGAAAAAAATCTTAACTCTTGAAAATCGGTGTCTCTGTTGAAGAAAAATGCTTAGTTTATTAGTAAACTATGAAAAAATTATAAAACTGAAGATTTAAATCTGTATATTAAAAATACCCATTAGGTACTTCAAAAAAGTTCCTTGGATCGAACAATTCTTTATCAGTTTTACATCAAGTCCTAATAAAATGATTAAAATTTACATATAATGCTAATTCTAATCAAACAACAGATTTTTCCTATTCTATTCATGTCCCTAATTATAATTTCTTTCTCAACAGCAAGAAAACAATATATTATCTTATTTACTTCCCCATTAGATTCACCAAGAACTAATTTAGAAAGCTAATCTACATCACTATTGTGTTACACAGAAGAAAACGCACTAAATTATGTGCAATTTTTAAACTCCATTTTTGCTGATGACACATCTCATAAATAATAAATTTATATCCTGATGTTTGAGAAATAAACATGCAGACAAAATGCCCACTGTAAAACAGAGTCTCGTGTTTTGCTGGTAGGAATGAATGTAAAATGGTTCAGCTGTTGCAACAATTTTTTAGTTCCTCAAAAATTAAGCATATGTCCCTGCAATTCTGTTTCTCTTTAAGGAATCATACTGAAAGCAGGTACTCAAATAAGTACATGTTCCCACATATTCGTAGCAGCATTATTCACAATGGTCAAGGGTAGAAAAATTGTAAATGTCCAATGATGAGGATAAACAAACTGCAATATATAAATGCAATAAAAGACTTTTATTATAAGGAGTGAAGTACTTATAAGAGTATATGTCACAATGTGAATAAATCTCAAAAACATGATAAGGGAAAGAAGACGGACACAAAAGTTCACATATTATATAGCTCCACTTATACAATATTTTCACAACGCATGCATCTTACAGAAACAGAAAATTTATTGATGATTGACAGATACTGGGAATACGAGAGAGTGAAAAAAAACTACTTATTGAGTTATGGGTGTTACTTTGAAACGCAGAAAGTATTTTGGAACTATATGGATTTGGTGGTCATTTAACACTGTGAATTGGCTAAATTCACTTTGCTTGTTCATTTGAACATGGCTGGTTTCATGTATATGAATTTTATTTCATCAGTTAGTTTAAAAATTAAAGTAAAAATCTGAAGAAGAAGAGAGTTAACCATCCACTAGAACAAAATTCAGTACTTCTAAAGGGAAAATCTAGGCATTCAATAGTGTATCATAAAAATGCCTAGAATTCAATTAAAAGTACTATCCATTTTTGTTTATTCTTTCAAACAACCAACTCTTGGCTTCATTGTTTTGTATTGTTCTCTTAGTCTTCATTGAATTAATTTCTGCCCTGATCTTTATTATTTCCTCACTTGTATGAGCTGTAGGCTTGTCCTGCTCTTCTTTTTTCTAGAAGCTAGAGGTTCGGCATCAGGTTGTATAGTTGAGCTCGCTCTGTTTTTCTAATATGTGTATTTACTGGTGTGAGTTTCTCTAGTAAGACTACTTTCATTGTGACCCATAGATTCTTATATATTGTATTATCATTTAATTGTAGGAACTGTCTTATTTCTTCTTTAATTCCCTCTGTGACCCATTGGTTATTCAGAAGTGTGTTGTTCAGTTTCCATGTGTTTATGATATTCTTGTAGTTTCTTTTGGTATTGATCTCTAATTAATTGCATTATAGTATAATAATATAGAGGGGATAACAGCATGGTACTGGCAAAGAAACAGACCTAAGGACCAGTGGAACAGATTAGAAGATGCAGAAACAATTCCAGACATACACAGCTACCTCATCTTCATCTAAAGAGCCCAACACCCTCACTGGAGGAAAGATAGCCTCTTTAACAAAAGGAAAAACTGGATTTCAAATTGTCAAATATTAAAACTAGACCTTTATCTCTCACCATGCATTAAACTAAAATTTAAATGGATTAAACATCTAAATATTAAAACAGAAACACTGAATTGCCTGGAAGAGAATTTAGGTAGAACTCTTGAAGACATTGGTGTAGGAAAAGATTTTATGAATAAAACATCAGTTGCTTGTAAACTAGCACAAAAAATCAACAATTTGGAAGTCTTCTTATGAAAAATCTGCACAGCAAAGAAAATCACTAACGGAGTGAAGAGACAAGCCACAATGTGGGAAAAACTTTTCACTAGCTCTTCCTCAGACAAAGGTCTACTACCTATAACATATAAAGAACTTTAAAAAAATCAGACCTCCCAAATTTAAAGACCCAATCCAAAGATGAACATCTGAAATGAATTGCCATTTCTCTAACAAAGGAGTTGAAATAGCAAATAAACACATGAAAAAAATGTTTAACATCACTGGTCATTCGAGAGATGCAAATGAAAACAACACTGAGATTCCATCTCACCCCAGAAAGAATGGGTGCTGCCATGAAATCAACCAATAACAAATGCTGATGGGGCTGTAGAGAAAGAGGAACTTTGCTCCACTGCTGATGGGAGTGTAGACTGGTGCAACCACTGTGGAAGTCAGTAAGGAGATACCTCAAAGGACTAGGATCAGAAGTCCTAGTTGACTCAACTATTCCCCTGCTGGCTATCTTTCCCAGGGAATTAAAAGAATCATACCACAGTGATATATGTGCACTCGTGCATAGCAGCACAATTTGTAATATCTAAAACTTGGAATCTGCCCATTTGCCCATCATTGAGAGGCTGGATAAAGAAAACGTGTGTGTGTGTGTGTGTGTGTGTGTGTGTGTGTATAAAATGGAATACTACTCAGCCATAAAGAATGGGAGACTAGAGACATCTGTAGCTAAGTGGATTCACAATGAGGTGATACTCTTACATGAAATAAATCGGACACGTGTAAATACTGAATAGTTTCTTTAGTGTGAAAAATTGAAAGTGTAAATAAGGACTAAAAGGTATTATCGATAATGTGAAAGAGGAAGAAAAGGTGCAAAGGGGAAGGGAAAGTGGGAGGAGTAGGGGAAAAGAAAGAAGGGAATGGAATTAATATGAGAAAGTGAAAAAATAGATACAAAGTCTTTGTAAATAGGGAAAAGTGGAGGGGTTGGAGGGAGCGGAGGGGAATGGGGAAAAGTAAGAATGGAGAGGGATTATATAAAGGTACAAATTTCCAGTGATGAATGTCATTATATTATATACCTTAAATGTACCAATAAAATTAATTTTAAAAAGTATTATCCATTCAAAACGATAAGCAGTTAGAGTTAAAGCTAGTAGTAAACTCATTCAATAGAAATATTACTCAAAATGATAGGCAATGGAGTTACCAGACACGATTTAAATCAGTCATTCCAAATATAACCAGATAAAAAAATCAACCTAGAAGGAAGTATATAATTTTAAGAAAAAGTAAATTGGAATTTTAAATGATGTAGGTAACTTGAATTAGTCAATCTGCAGGGAAACTTGGACACTTAGATAAAAACACCTCTTTTGTCCCTGTGTCCCTTGTACCCTTTCGGCTACAGGGCCAACTCGCTGTTTCTCTCTGCCCATCCAGCCCAGCATTTTGTGTAGCCCTGCCTGGCAACGTCTCTTTGCATGCTGAAAATAAGCAAAGAAGTCAGCCTTTTATCTACATGAGAGTTGATATGTTGTGTTTCACCATCAAAAAATCCATTAAATCTAACAAAACACCATGGAGCCACAATAATTTCCTTGGATCATTTCATGCTCTGACCCTTGTGAGTAAGAAATAAGCTTCTATCATGTGTCAGTACATCTGAAGTTTTGCTCTTCTCTTGGACAGGGTGGATATGAATTTCATTCCGCTATCAACCATGTAAGTTCAGAGTTAGTATAGTTTGATCATTAATTAATGCACAATCCAGTTTTATATCTTTATGTAGTAAAATAAAACAGGCAGAGCGACAAAGAAGCAAATGGACTAGCCAAGAAAAAGGGGAAAAAAGATCACAGAAACCAAATAGAAATAGTTAACAGGCCAGATATTCTAAGACTTCTAAGTATTTACTTCACTGACTCTTCCACACTGAAACCAAAATAATTTCCAAAAAAAAAAAACATTGTTAACTCTATTCACTACTGACTAGTGTTAGTAATATTTCCCTGTAATTTTTGTTGGAGGCGTCTAGTTTTTGTTGTTATTCCTTGGAATATTTTGCTCAGTTTTTTAGGGATTTTACAAAAAGTACTTTCTTTATCATTCTTAAAAGGCAGATGCAGTGACAGGGTTGAAAGCACTGTTTAAAAGTCCATATTATGATTGTATTGAAAATAGAATAAGTTTCTCTGATGGAAAAATGGTTAAATGTGCCTGCATCGATGAAAGAAATTATTCAGCAGGAAGGATTCTAAAGGACAAGGAATAAATAACACAGACTGTTGAAAGAGCAGCCTATATGCCACTGACAATGTACAGCAAGAAAAATACATGAAAACACTGAGAACGGAGAATCCATTTAAAAACCAAATGGTTAGACATGACCCTTAGATTTTCACAAAACAAAACAGCAAAAGTATTCATTGTCTCTTTTGAAAAATAAAAAGCAGATCGGGCTTAGCATGGTAAATCTGCCTCAGATACATCTGTGTAAGTATAACTAAGGCAGGTCACCAGCATTTAGGCCTTATCAAGGCGGACATACGGGGGAGGGAAGGTTACCTGCTGTGACTGTGTAGTACAGATGAAATTCGATTTGGGAAAAGACAAGGAGAGAATAAATGCAGGAAAAGAACTTCACTGACCATGAATGGATTAATAGAGAAAACATGATATATTTAAACAAGTCAATATTAGCCATATAGAAAGAAAATTGTACCAACCTGGAAAACAGTGTGCAAAATAAAATGAGGCAGACATAGAAAGACATATATCATGCAGTCTTATATTTGGAATCTAAAAAAGTCAAACACATTGAAGCAGAGAACAGAACAATGACTGCCAGGAGCTAGGGACAGGAACATGGAAAAATGTTGGTCAAAGGTTAAACATTTTTAATTATAAAGTCAATGACTTCTAATGTATAGCACGAGAATGACAGATAATAAAAAGAAATTGACACTGTAAAAATTTTAAGGAAGAGATTTTAATTTCCCTCATCTCATAAAACACACATGCATACACACAAATGGTAAATGTGGGCCATGATATCTATGAATTAATTGGAATGCACTAATGTGTATAAGTACACAAACGCTGTGTCCTTTTCACCTTAAATATATAAACTTCTTATTTGCCAATAAAATATTTCAAAATTTTAAAAAGGGAATGAATGCAGCCAGTGATAATTTAGCTATCATTGTTGAGAATCTTTGAAGAACTATTTTCAAGGGCCAGGGTTCTCCCTTTTGCTTCTTCTCCCCAGATGTCTCAGCTGAGGTAGATGAGGAAGCCGAGGACTTTGCTAAGAAGTGTCCCATAGGCCTATATAGCTATTAATTTTTCCATTCATAATCACTGATTATATTTTTGCGCACTTTAAAGATATTTTACTCTACAGGTGCCATTCTTGATAAAATTCTTACCTTTACCAACAGACAGTGGGAATGACCCTTACTCAATTTTTTGCCACATTAATACTGTGGCTCCCCTACTCAGAAGGCCACATTCAGGGGATTTTGATCTTTATCAAGCAATGGGTCTACAGCCATACCACCCTGAACACTCCCTGTCTCATCTGATCTCAGGCTCTAAGCAGGGTTGGGCCTGGTTAGTATTCATATGGAAGCAAGCAGTGATATTTTATGATTCTGACTGACTGATGCAAGAATATCTCAGACCAAACTACCTGGTCTTCCAGCATATTTACATGGTACGTTAAATGTGAGTCAAGTTTATTCCTGCCTAAATGAGACTGCCTTCCTTCTGCTGTGACCCCCAGCATAAACTACTTTCTCTTTTTTTTGTATTGCATTTTTAATATTTATTGAGTGTTTATTTTGAAAAACTAAAATAGTACTCAAGATCCTAATGGGATGATTAGCAATGTGAAATAGGAAGAAAAGGGTTAAAGGTGTAGGGACAGTGGGAAGGGCAGGGGAAGAGGAATAAGGGAAAGGGAAAAAAATGTGAGTAAATGTAAAAATGGAATTGAAGTGTGTGTAGGTGGAGAGGGGAGGAGGGGGTGAAAGGAGGGTGGGGACAAGAGGAAAAAATGAGAACCAAGACCTGTCATGTAGGGGTGCAAGATCCCAGTAATGAATGTAGCTGTACTGTATATCTAGAATGTACCAATAAATTCAATTTAAAAAAAGATAAAATAAATAAATAAAAAGCATCAAAATTTTCAGCAGAATTTTTTTGGTGTAAAAAGTCTAAAAAAGAACCACAAAAATAAATTCTTATATGAACTTCAATGAAAATACCAATAGCACTCTACAAAAAAGAGACTTTACTTCAATTATCATACTTCTGGCTGCTCTCACAAATGACAATAGCATGTTGTGTATATATGTATCACTTATACTGACAGCACGTGTGCTTTTCTTTCCTGGTCTTTTTGTAGAGCATACTTGATATCTCACTAGTCTTGCTGTTTTGTCAGGAGGCTCTTATTGTATTATACAATGTGTAGTTAACAGGAATGAAAAACATCAATAAAATAAAATTCCTAATGTGTACTGTGCATTTAGAATAAACATCAACATTTTCACATCAGCTGGGTACGTGCTCACAAAACCTAAAAGATAATATCAGAAATAAGAACTTACATGAACCACAATGAAAATGCCAATAAACTCTACACAAAAATAATCTTTGCTTCAATTGTCACACCCAAGGCAGTCTTCACATATGAAAATTGCATGTTCTGTATACAAGTATTGCTTACACCAACAGCATGTGTGGTTTCTTCCTGTTCTTTCTTTTAGGGCACATTTGACCTCTTTTTGGTTTTCCTGTTGTCATAATAGGTCTTTGACATGCTGCACCTGCCTGATAACCTGTCAGCTCACCAGAGTGCTCCAAAATATTTTTGTGTAGTTCCCTGGGAAAAAACAATTCGTTTTCCTTCTGCTGTAAATGATCTCTTATGAGTTCCAGTCTCAATTCTCTAAGAAATTTTCCTTGTGGTGTTTTGCACTTGTTACTTTCTTTCTAAACTATCAAACTATTTATGCCACACATGTTTAGGATTGAGGCAAACATAACACTTTGTGTTTCAAGTGACATCATAGTTGCTGCATAACTCATCAATAACATCTACTCCACCTTTTTTTGTCGCTGTTTATTTTTTGTTGTTGTTTTTGTAGAAAGTTTCCCTCTCAGGTTTGTTTTGTCAAGGTTCCCCTATCAATATTTGCATCCTGGTACAAGGTTGACATCAGCAGTAGCTGTTTCTCTTTGCCATTTTTGAGGCCAAAGAAAATCATTCTGAATTCCAAAGATTGTACTATATAATTCTCTGTTTTGAAATTGAATGTTTCATTTACAATTTCTGCTTTGTTCCTGAGTACAATCCCTGCACTGGTCGATTTGCACTCTGTTAGCAAATGTAACACCATTTGGAAACTGGTAAACCAATTGTCAAATGTCACATTCCAATTAGTTTGGGAGATGAGAGCAAGTCTGTTCACAACACTGTTCGATTTATTACTATGTGAATAAGGATCTGATAGCTGAATTCCAGGATAAATTCTAAATTGAAGCATAGTAAGTCTTTGCACCTACAAGGGCATAAATTTTTATGCCATATTTTGAACCATCATTTTTCCATAAGTCTTTTAAAATCCTGTGATTACCGTGAGAAATCCCTGCTAAGTTCAGCATATGAATATTGAATTCTTTCCATTCAGCTAGTAAGGTGTCATAATAAATACATTTTTATATGGCTATTGGTACATACAGAACATTTTACTTGTATTTCTACCTTTGTGTGTTTCACAGCATCTTGTAGCATTTCGTCTGTTACAATATCCAACATCGAATGGCAGTGGTGGCATTCTCTCCAGTAGGTTCACCCTGTCAAGTCCCTCACTATATTTACAGATCTAATTCTAACGCTGGACTTGGTTATGCGATGATTTTGTAAAATTTCAACCTCCCAAATATGTATGCACATTGCTGTTTTGTTCACATTTGAATAAAGGAGCTCTGCATTCACAGTGTCTGTATACATGGGCCAAGGTCAAAGTCATCATCTTCATTACACATCCACACCACTGTTCTGTTATGAAAACATGCATTTTGCCGCAATGGATCATCTTCATCATCCACTAATGAATAATCTGATGATTCATTTTTGGCCTCCCCTGAAATTTGCAGATCTAGTTTTTCATGTGCAGTTGTGCGGAATTGCGCTACTTCAACAACAGTACAGCTGTCTTCAAGTACCACATCAACTTTTCTGTCTCCTTACTCAACCCTGAAGTGCAGCATCTGAGGTTTCTCTTCTGTGATCTGCCTGGATGGCAGTACAGGTCGAATGCTGAAGAGGAGGAAGGAGCTGGAGCTGGAGCTGAGTGAATCGCTGGATGGAATGCAGGTCCTGCTATGGTCTCACCTCCACATTCACTTTGTAGAATGCCATTTTCCTGGGGTATTACACCATTGATAGCTGCGACTAAATCCCAATTATTCTTTTCAAGCAATGTAATAGCTTCATCAGTTGTTCTCAATGCAAGTAAATGCCTGAAAATCAGCCAGAATGCTCTGCTCTCATGGTCTATGTTGGATGCCCTGGAGGCCCTCAAATTCCGCAGCACTCAGGAGCGAAGCATTCACCCGGGTGGGAGACTGCACCTCCTGTGGCTGTTGTTGCCTTGGCCATGGTGGCTGCAGCCACCCCAACAGGGAGGTTGATGAACAGGCAGATCGGGTCTCAACTTCCGCAGGCCAAGATGAGGGTAAGTTGGGACGGCTTGCCCCTGGCTCCCTTCAGTGGCAGCGAGACATAAATTACTTTATGTTTGGTGTACTGTTTTAATTGGCTTCCAAAGTAGTAATTGTTGCAGAATTCACTGCTATTCTTTTGATCATTACGTATGAAGACTTGGAGTTCTTTCAGTACACGATGAATGAAAATAGCAAGTATTTGCTTGAAATTTAGTCTCTTAAGGGGGACAAAAAAGAAAAAAATGTGAGAAAATGAAAAGATGGAAATAAAGTGTTTGTAAATAGAGAGGGGAGGAGGGGGTGAAGGCAGTGCAGGGACAAGGGGAAAAAATGAGAACCAAGACCTGTCGTATACAGGGACAAGATCCCAACAATGAATGTAGCTGTATTGTATCCCTAAAATGTACCAATAAATTCAATTATTAAATACAAAAACATATAAAAAAGAAATATAGTCTCACAGACTAGGGACAACTTAGCCTTGAGTACAACAGTTGTGTCAGAGAGTTGAATTAATCCAATTCTCCCCGACACATACATACGCAAACACACGTAGCTTTCTGGACTAATTTTATTCTGATGGCAAAGGCTAAGATGAATACTTAAAAATTTTTCTTCTTATGAAACCTGATGGAAAGCAACTCAAGCAAAGGGTTGCCTCATAGCACTAACTCTTTCCAGAGGCCTCATCTTTCTGCACGCATGTAAATACTAACCATCATCACCTCTATTGCAATTCCTGGATACCTGTTTATCATTATTTCCCATTAAGTTTGTTGGTATAAAGTAACGCTTATTTCCAGGAATGAATTTGGAAGTATTGCTTCCTTTTCTATTCTAGTGAAAATTTGAAAGAGTAGTGGTGATAGTTTTTCTCTAAATGTCGTGTAGAATTCAGCCCTCAGGTCCTGGGATTTTCTTTGTTGGTACATTTTTAATTACATTTTCAATTTTGATGATTGTAATTGGGTTTAGAATTTTTATATATTCTTTATTCAACTTTGGTAGTTCATATGTATCTAGAAATCTGTTTTCCATTTTATTAGAGTAAAGGTTCTTGAAGTAAATATTGATGATCCTCTGGATTTCTGCTGGATCTGTTTGACTTCACAGTTTCAAGTCTTAATTGTATGAGTTTGAGCCTTTTCTTTCCTTTTTTTTTTTTTGATAAGGTTGGCTAAAGATTTATCAATTTTATTCTTTCCAAAAGTCAACTATTTGATTCATTGATTTTTTTTTTGTAGCATTCTCTTAAGATTCCATTGCATTGATTTCTCCTCTGATCTTTATAATTTCCTCCCTTGAGTGAGCTTTGGGTTTCTCTTGCTCTTCTTTTTCTAGAAGCTTAAAATTCACCATTAAGATGTTTATTGGAGCTTGCTCTGTTTTCCTACTGTGGACATTCACTGCTACAAATTTCCACTTTAGAACTGCTTTCATTGTGTCCCATATATTCCTGTATGTTGTATTGGCATTGGCATTTATTTGTAAGAACTGTCTAATTTCTTCTTTAATTTTCTTAGTGGCCCATTGGTTGTTCAGGAGAGGGTTAGTCATTTTCCATGTGTTTGTGAAGTTCTTGAAGTTTCTTATGCTGTTCATATCTAGTTTAATTTTACTATGGTCTGAAATATACATGGGATAACTTCAATTCCTTTGCAGTTTCTTAAACACGTTCTATGAGATAGCAGGAGGTCTATTTTGGAAAATGACATGTGTGCAGATGAAAAACAATGTATATTCTAATTTTGTGGGGTGGAACACTGTATACATCGAGTAAGTCCATTTGTTCAAAAGCTTGGTTTAGTTCTAGTACATTATTGTTTATTTTTAGTATAGATGATCTGTCTATTTATGACAATGGGATATTGAGGTCCCCCACTACAATTGTGTTAGTGCTTATTAGGTGTTTCATGTCCCTTAATATTTGTTTTGCACAGTTGAGGGCATTAGTGTTTGGTGCATCTATATTTATGATTGTCATCTCTTCCTCTTAAATCCTCTTGGATTGTTTGCTTTACAATGACATAGTGACTTTTGTCTGTCTTAATTAATTTTAGTTTCAAATTTACTTTGTGTGAAAATAAAATAGCTACCCCAGTTTTTTTCTGGGTTCCTGTCACATGAATAACAGTTTTCCATCCTTTCAGTTTCAGTCTATGAGTTTCTTTTTCAAGTAGGTGTGTTTCTTGCATACAGCATATTGTTGGATTTTGCTTTTAAATCCATTCTGCCAGTGTATTTATTTTGATTGGTGAATTGAGGCCATTGATATTGATGGTTATAACTTATATGTATTGATTTATCATTGGCCTTTTATTTTCCTTTTTTTTTTTTTTGTCCCTCTCCCTTTAAATTCTTGGCTATTGGATTTGCTCTGTTGGGCCTCATGATGTTGTGACCTTCATTGTCTTTTTCGAGGACATTTTCAATACCTTTGGAATGCTTGTTTGGTATTCATGGAGTTTCTCAGGTGTTCTTTGTTATGAAAATATCTTATTTCTCTATCAATTTTGAAAGATAGTTTTGCAGGATAGATCAATCTAGGTTGGAGTTTGTTTACTTTTTAGGGCTTGAAATACCTCACTCCAGGCTTTCTTTGAATTGAGGGTTTGTGTTGAAAAGTCTGCTGGGATTCTGATGGACTTTCCTTTGTACATGATTTGTTTCTTTTCTCTTTCTGCTTGTAGCATTTTGTTCTTCCGTTGGGTTTCTGGGATCTTGATTATTATATGTCTAGGTGTAGATTTTTTTTTTTTGATCATGGTTATTTGGAGTCCTATATGCCTCACTTATCTGTACATCAAATTCTTCCCCTCTGTTTGGGAAGTTTTCTATCATTTATTCTGTGAACTGTTTATCATTTAATTTATTCTGCTTTTATTTTCTTCCCATTTTTTAGTATGCCTTCCTATTGCAATGTAAGTTTTGGCAGGAAGTTAATCTGTCTTGAGACTCAGGAATATTTTACATATTGTATGGAATTATTTTAATTTCAGTCTTGTGAGGCAGTTTATACTGAATCCTTCAGTCTTGGTACATTTCACTTCTGTGATATCTGGAGTCAAATCTAATATATAGAGATTTAGTGCGACACTGAAGTCAATTCCACCTTGAGTGTTTTTCATTAAATGGTGCATTTTCTTCTATCATGCAGACACCAACTGAGATATACAGAGATATATGTAAATTTTTTAGCTGGATTCTCCATTGTACTTCAAATTTTCCTTTATTTTTAAATAATACCATCACTACTCTTTTTACTTTTTTATTTATTTTTGACCTTATTTCCATCACCAAAAAGACATACCACTGTAGACTCATACTCACATACATACACATGTGAAAAAAAGAAAATGAGTACCTCAATATGTAATCAGTTAATAAAGATGACTGACCAGCATCCAGTGGAAGATAGAAGGTGGGGGTCCAAGGACAGCTGCTCAGAGATCCCGTTCTCATTTCCACCTGCCTGGGGCCAACCAGTGAGGACTGAGTAGCCATGCCCTTGCCCTGCCTGTGCTGTGAACAGCATCCAGTGGTAGGTGGAAGGCTGAGGTCTGGGACAGCCACTGGGAGATCTTGTTCTCACTCTAGCCTGCCTGGGGTCAACTAGTGAGGAATGGCTTGCCACGCAGGGGCCTCTGCCACCGCCCCCACTCTCAGGCCTTGTGATTGTGCCAATTCTTGATCTACTCTGCAGAGGCACCGCTGGTCATAAAGGGCATTTTTCTGAGCTCCAGACTTTGAATATCTTCAAAGAAAGGGCAAAGGGAACCTGTAGTAGAACTTTGCGGAGTTCAACTGTGCAGGAGATCAAGGAGCTAAATTTGAGCCTGCAGCCCAAAAATCAGCCTGAATCTCAGGGGTCTGTGATCAGCTAGCTGAGATCAAAGGACTCAGTTCTTCATATGGCTGCACACATTGTATATTGTGACAGCAGAGATGTAGACCAAAAGAGGCCCTTCAAAATTTTTTCTTCTTTCTTTACCTCATTCCACTCTGCAAATTCTTTCTTTTTTCTGTCCTCTTCTTCCAACTCAGTCTCTTGCCCACCCCCCCATATTATTACTCATCTCCCTTTCTGTTCCTGTTTCTGCCCTAACTCAGATTTCTTCTTTTATCATTTTTTCTTCTTTATGTTCTTTTCTTCTCTAATTTTCCTTCAGTCAAGGATCAATAGTTTCAAAGAAAAGGGAGCCCCTGTTACTGTTAAGTTGTTATATTCTTGTCCTTATTGTTGCAGTCTGTCTTTCACTTTTGACTTCAACAGTTTCTTAAAGTTTCTGTGGTCATCCTATGTCCTCTGACTTCACCTGAAACCTTTCCCAATTCTTTTACTTATCTACTCCTCTCATCGTAACTCTGTGTAAGCCCCCATCCTAAATGGTAAAGATGCAATATTGAAGAGTTTATTCACTGTAAACATATTTTGGGCTGCTCCTTGATTTTAATTTAATTCACATGGTTTAAAGGTGATAGATTAATGACTACCATAAATGGTCAATTTGTAAATTGTGTTTGATCCTGTTGTCTTGCTGATTGTATCAATTGGGCTAAAACTTTTTGATTGATTTAATGAGTTGTCTTTTCTGATATTATGAAAATGAGAATGTGTATGAGTCATTAGAAACTCAAAAGCTAATGTGCAACTATATCAGGAAGATTTAAGTAATTATCCAAGGATAATCCAACAATGAAAATAAACATGAGGAAACACTTAAGCAAGACACAAAGACAGACTTCCAGTTCAGCAATGGCAAACTCTAGGGCAAATTAGGCTGAAAATTCTGACAGTGAACCATCAGGACACCCTGAGTGCATAGCACAGGAAGCAACAAAACAGATCAATGAGGCTCTAGAAAAATTCAAAACAGAAGTAATGTCCCAGGTAAGTACAGAGATGGTTAGCCAAATGAAAGTCATGATTAGAGACTCTAGAACAGAAACTGACCAAAAATAGATGAGCTCAGGACCAGGATAGAAGCCATGAAGGCTCAGCAGAAGAAAGAAATGGCATTGATGAATGCTCAACATAGGAAAGAAATGGAATTCAAACAGATTCAAACAGATATCCAGTAGATCAAAAACTCTATTGAAAGTATTTGCAGCATGATAAATGAATGCAAAGATAGGATTTCTGATATAGAAGATAAGATCACAGTCAGTGACAAGAGTCAGAGGTCTCTTAAAATCAGTAAAGGATCATGAGAAATTGATCCAATAACTCCTAGATGATGCAAAGAAGAATAACATAAGACTGATAGGAATCCATGAAGTAGCAGAAGAAAATATAAATAACTTAAAAATGCTGTTAAATTTGCATTCTCACACATACAGTTTTAATTTACAGTTATCCAAAGTTAGCTTTGTTTAATGTGATTTTTAGTCTTTTTAATTTTTCCCATCTTTGAATTGCCCCTTTATATTTTTTGCCCATTCTTCTTTGGATTCCCTGGGTTTTTAACTGTTGGTTTGATGAATTTTCTTATATCTTTATTATTGGTTGTTCTCATTCAAATATTTCTTTTCTCAGCCTGTTCATAGTGTCTTACACCAAACAGAAATGTTTAATTTTTTGGCATTGATTCCACAGATATGTTCGTTTATGAACTATACTTTCTGATCATCATATTTAAGAATTTTTCCCACTCTAATATTGAAAGATATTCTCTAAAATTTTTATAATAGCTTCATATTTTTTCTTTTATTTTAAGTAATTATTCCAGTGGGGAAATAATTCTGTATATGGTGTGAGTTTTAAAGCAATTTTGTCCCCCAATATTTTGTTGATTTTCACAACAATGTTTAGAAAATAATCTACTGTTTCTTTAATGATCTACCAAAAATTCACCAAATTTCCATATGTACTTGGATTTGTTTTAAATGTCAGCCTGTTTAGATTCTGTTGAAAAAATCCCTATTTGGCATTTTCAGCTCTTGTATCACACTGAATTACTATAGCTTGGTAACAGATCTTCGTATTTTCTAAGACGTTTCCCCATTCTGTTCTTTTTTAAAATTTTTTTTTAATTTTGTGGAATTCTGTGTACATAGTTCACTTCTGTTGGAATTTTTGTTTTGCTTACAATAAACTTATGTTTTAATTTAGGAATAATTTATATCTTTATAAGGTTAACTCTTCCCTCCACAAACTGGAATTTCTCTCTACCTAATCAAGTCTTCATTTATGTCCCTTATTAATATTTTAACATGTTCTCCTCAATAACTTCTGTATTTTTAGGACCGTTTTGAGACTTGTATAGATTGTTTTTGCTATTATAAACCAAATACTATGGTCTACTACATTTTAATTGATTACTTGTATAAAAGAATTCTATTGTTTTTTTGCTTATGGATTTGTCTCAGCAAGCATACCATGCTATCTTTGTAGCTTTAAAAACTGGTCTGTTGATTCTGTTACATTTTCTATGTGGAAATTAAATCATCAGATCATCCAAAAAAGCTGTTCACATAATTAATGACAGAAAACTTCCCAGAGGGGAAGAATTTGACATACAGATAAATGAGGCATATTGGACTCCAACTAGCCATGATAAAAAAACTACAGTTAGACATATAAAAATCAAGATCACAGAAACCTAACAGAAGAACAAAATGCAACAAACAATAATATAAAAGAAACAAATCACATGCAAAGGAAAGCCCATCAGAATCACAGCAGACTTTTCAACACAAACTCTCAAGTCAAGGAGAGCCTGGAGTTAGGTATTTCAAGTCCTAAAGAAAACAACCTCCAACCTAGACTGATGTATCCTTATCCTGCAAAACTCTCTTTCAAAATGCATGGGGAGATAAGATACTTCCATGACAAAGAAAACCTGAGAAACTTCATGAACACCAAACCAGCAAAGGAATTCTAAACAATATCCTAAAAAAAAAAGATAATGAAGATCACAACACCTTGAGGCCAGCAGAGCAAATCAAGTAGTCAAGGCAAGAAATTAAAAGGAGAGGGCAAAAAATTGAAAAGAGTCAACAAAAGGACAATGACACCACAAAAATAAGTCAGTGCTTATCAGTTATAACCACCAATGTCAATGGCCTCAATTCACCAATCAAAGGAAATAGACTGGCAGAATGGATAAAGAAGCAAAATCCAATAGTATGTTGTATACAAGAAACACACCTAGTGCAAAAAGTAGCCCACAGATTGAAAGCGACAGGATGGAAAATAGTTCTTCATGTGACAGAAGACCAGAAAAAAGTACGGGTAGCTATCATATTTGCAAACAAAGTAAATTTCAAGCCAAAACTGATTAAAAGAGACAAAGAAGGCCTTTACATTGTAAAGGGAACAATTCAAAAGGAAGAGATAACAATCATAAACATATATAAGTCAAATATTAATGTCCCCAACTATATAAAATAAATATTAAGTAACATGAAAAACCACATAAGCACTAATACAATTCTAGTGGGGGAACTAATCACACCACTTATCACAAATCAACAGACCATCACCAAAATAAACAAAAATCAACAACGAAATACTACAAATGAACTAAACTTTTGAACATATGGACTTAATAGACATCTATAGAGTGTTCCACCCCACAACATCAGAATACACATTCTTTTTGGTTACACATGTGTCATTCTCCAAGATAGACCACATACAGCTCATAGAACAGGGTTGAATAAATGCAAAGGAATTGAAGTTATCCCCTGCATACAATCAGATCATTGTGCACAGGGAAACAATGAAAGCAGTTCTATGTGGAATATTCAGAGCAGTGAATGCCCACACCAGGAAAACTGTGAGTTCAAATAAATGACCAAATGATGAATGTTAGACTCCTAGAAAAAGAAGAGCAAGAAAAACCCAAAACTTGTACAAGAGAGAAAATTATAAAGATTAGAGCAGAAATCAATGCAATGGAAACTAAGAAAATGATAGAAAAATCAGTGAAACAAACAGTGGGTTTTTGAAGGAATTAATAAAATCAATAAATCCTTAGCTAACTTTGTCAAAAAAAGGAAAGAAAAGGCTCAGATCCATGAAATTAGGAATGAAAAAGTTGAAGTCACAACAGATACAACAAAAATTCAGAGGATCATCAATACCTACTTTGAGAACCTGTACTCTAACAAAATGGAAAACAGAAGAAATTGACAGATTTCTAGATACTTATGAATTCCTGAAGTTGAATGATGATGATAAAAAAATTCTAAACACCCCAATTACAATCAGTGAAATTGAAATTGTAGTTAAAAGTCTACCAATGAAGTAAAGCCCAGGTCCTGATGGATTCACTGCTGAATTTTACAAGACATTTATAAAAGAACTACTGCCAATATTTTTTAAACTTTTCAATGAAATTGAAAGGGAAGCAATACTTCCAAATTCATTCCTGGAAGCAAATATTACTTTGATTCACAAACCAGGGAAAGACCCAACTAAAAAACAGTCCAAACTCCTTGATGAATATAGATGCAAAAATCAATAATAAGATACTAGCAAACAGAATACAGAGGGTCGTCAAGAAGATCATAAATCCTGACCAAGTCAGATTTATTCCAGGGATGAAAGGATGGTTTAACATACATAAATCAATAAATGCAATACACTATATTAACAGAGTCAAGGAAAAAAATCCATATGAACCTCTCAATAGATGCAGAAAAAGCATTTGACAAAATTCAATGCCAATTCATGATGAAAACCCTGCAAAAAATTGGAATAGATGCTCTATATCTCAACTTAATAAAGGTTATCAATGAAAAACCAATAGCCAACATCATATTAAATGGCCAAAAACTGAAAACCTTCACATTAAAATCAGGAACAAGACAAGGATGCCCACTATTACCTCTCCTCTTTGATATAATTCTGGAAACATCAGCCATAGCAATTAGACAAGAGAAAGAAATTAAAGCAATAAAGACAGGAAAGGAAGAAGTTAAACTGTTATGATTTGCTGATGATATAGTACTCTACATTGAAGACCCAAAAAACTCCACCAAAAGACTTCTAGACTTAATTGACACTTTCAGCATAGTAGCTGGATACAAGGTCATCACTCAAAAATCAATAGCTTTCTTGTACACAAATAACAGACTCACTAAGCAAGAAATTAGCACAACAATTCCTTTCACAATAGCATCCTAAAAAATGAAGTATCTAGGAATCAATCTAATGAAAGAAGCAAAAGACCTCTACACTGAAAGCCACAGCAATATCAAAAAAGAGATCAAAGAGGATATAAGAAAATGGAAAGATGTCTCCTGGTCCTGGGTAGGAAGAATCAAAATAGTGAAAATGGCCATACTACCAAAACTGCTATACAAATTCAATGCAATGCCAATTGAAATTCCAACAGTATAAAAAAGAATCAAAAAATTCATTTGGAACCATAAGAGACCTAGAATAGCAAAAGCCATCCTAGGCAACAGAGACATGGCATCGGATACAATAATTTCCAATTTGAAACTATTCTACAAAGCCACTATGATTAAAACAACATGGTACTGGCAAAGAAACAGACCTAAGGAATAGTGGAATAGATTGGAAGATACAGAAACAACTCCAGATGTACTCAGCTACCTCATCTTTGACAAAGCAGCCAACCATCCTCACTGGAGGCAAGATAGACTCTTTGATGAATGCTATTGGAAAAACTGGATTTCAACCTGCCAAAGATTAAAACTAGACCCTCATCTTTCACCATTCACTAAACTAAAATCCAAGTGGATTAAAGATCTAAGTATTAAAAAGAGTCAGTAAATGTGCCGGAAGATAAGTTAGGCAGAACTCTTGAAGACATTGGTATAGGAAAAGACTTCATGAACAAATTCATAGTAGCACAGGGACTGGCAGAAAGAATCAACAACTGGGATCTCATCTTATTAAAAAGCTTCTACACTGCAAAAGAAACCATCAATAGAACTACGAGACAACCTGCAATGTGGAAAAATATTTTTATCAGCTGCTCCTCAGACAAAGAACTATTATCTAGAATATATAAAGAACTAAAAAAAAATCAGCTCCCCCAAATGTAAAGACCTTATGCAAACATGAGCATTTGAAATGAATAGACATTTCTCAGACAAAGAATTAAAACCATCAAGTTAATATATGAGAAATGTTCCACATCACTGGTCATTCTAGAGACACAGATGAAAACTACACTGAGATTCCACCTCACCTCACAAAGAATGGCTGCTATCAAGAAATCACACAATAACAAATGTTGGTGGGGTTGTGGGGAGAAAGGAACCCTTCCGCATTGTTGGTGGGAGGGCTGACTGGTGCAACCACTATGGAAATCAATATGGAGACACCTCAAAGAACTAGGATTAGAGGTTTTCCTTGACTCAACCATCCCTCTGATGGGTATCTTTCCAGAAGAATTAAAAGAATCATATCACAGTGATATATGCATACCCATGTTTATAGCGGCACAGTGTGTAATAGCTAAAACTTGGAAACAGCCCATTTGCCCATCAGTTGGTAACTGGATAAAGAAGATGTGGTTTTTCTATAAAATGGAATACTACTCAGCCATAAAGAATGAGAAAGTAGAATCATTCATAGGAAAATGGATACATTTTGAGTATATACTCCTAAGTGAAATAAATGTCATACGTGTAAATACTGAATAGTTTATCTGCTGTGAAAAACTATAATAGTACATAAGATCCTAATGCTATAATTGACAATGTGAAATAGGAAAAAAAAGGGCTAAAGGTGTAGGGTAAGTGGGAAGGGTAGGGAAAAGGAAAAAAGAGAAAAGAAAAAATGCGAGAAAATGAAAAAATGGAAATAAAGTTTTTGTAAATAGTGAAAGGAGGAGGGGGTTAAGAGTAGGGATAAAGTAAAGAAATGAGAACCCAGACCTGTCATGTAAAGGAACAAGTTCCCAATGATGAATGTAACTGCATTGCATACCTAAAATGTACCAGTAAACTGAATGAGAAAAAAAATAAAGATGACAGATGTAAACTTTGTTTTTAGTTTTTACTTTGGATTATGAAAAATAATATGTATTTGCAAATATTGTGTAATTTTTTGTTAGTGTGTGGCTACATCATCCTTACAGCATTAAACTGATTTTATATGATAGTCTCATAGCGTTAATTGAAGGGTTAATGATAGTGAATTGTTATAATTAAATTTAATTAATACTCATAATGATATTAAAACATCATCAAGTCACTCTTCACATAAATATTTAGCTGCGCATGGAGGTACACACCTGTAATCCCAGGACTCTAGGAGGCTGAGGAAGGAGGACTGCAGGTTGGACGTCAGCTTGGTCAACTTAGAAGTTAGCAAGATCATGTCCCAAAATTTAAAAAAATAATAATAAAAATGTAAAAGTGGGACTGGAGGGGCCTTGGCATTTAGTTCAGTGGTTCTGCTGCCTACCTCTCAAGCATAAGGATCCAAGATCAATCCCAGGTAGCAACAACAATAACAAAAAAGTGGCATTAGAATTGTAGCAGCCCTGTGTTAGCAAACAAACATTGTGAAGGTACAGGATCCCATTAATGAATGTAACTGTATTGCAGACATAGATTGTACCAATAAATTCAGTTAAAAAACAAAACAAACAAACAAAAAACAAAACATTGGGCTGAGGATTTATCTTAGTGATCTAGCTTAGTCTTGCTGCAGCCTGCCTTGCAAGTTCAAATACTGGAGTTCAATCTCCGGTACTCAAAGAAAAGAAAACAAACAGAAACACATACACAAAATACATGTAAATTCCATTGGCAAATTACATTGATGTTTAAACATTAAGGGGAAATAGCCTATCTCCATTCTAAGCAATTCTGTAGAAGCACATTCAAAATATATATGCTTTGTTCTACTGGGACTTTGAATAACTACTTTGAATATTTTGAAGAAACCACAAAAGGAAGCTAAAGCTGGAAAAGGAAACTAATGTGTGCTAAAGCAGACTAATAATGGGAAATGGTGCCATGATATATATTGTTTTTATGGTAAAAACATCCAAAGGGGACTTTCTGATGACTGAAACTGAAATTAATTTCATAGACATTAACATTTGTAAATGTTTCACCAACGCGAGTACAGAACATTTTCCTTAAAGGTAAAACAAAGTGTGGATATCAAGAGGGACATAAATTGAAACACAAGGCTCCTTACAATCAATTGAGTTCACATTAGTCATGCTTTATTGTTCTTACAAAGCTGAGGCTTTTTTTTTCCTTACCAAAACATATTGGATAAGATAATAGTAAATATTTTTAAATAAAATGAGATTAGGTAATGATCAGCAAGCTTTGAAACTCTAGACGGGTGCTGTTGGCATACTCACCAAGCCTTATATTTTATTGAAATTTCATCTTCTAAAAAGTATCAAATTATCTTATTGAGATTGTGTATCAGTGCAAATCTTGTATAATTAATCATGATGTAAAGTTTCTCTCTATTTTTGGCTAGTGCAGCTAGAAAGTATGTAATCTGCTCCTAAAATATAATGACAAAACAAGCATAGTATTATGAATAATAGATAGTCCCTCTGCTTTACAAAAGTAACAAAATGGAAAAAAAAAGGAGTGAACTTGTCAAGCAAATTTAAAATCAGATGACATAACAACATTAGATTTCAAGGGCTAATAATATTCCTTGGTGGTTTATAATTTGATCCCCTGGTTTGTGACTCAGAATTTTCCCAATCACAATGATATGTTTGTTATTGCATCACATTTTCCCCTAAATGTATCCATTTCCTAAATAAGCAGTATTCTGCAATAAGCACCAGAGAGTTATCAGACCACAATGTCAACGTTTTGTTTACAAATGTCCTTAACTTTATCATCACTTACAAGTTCTACTTCTGTCATTGTTATACAGTGTCAAAAGTCCAATAAGATTTTTTCTACAGAATAATTAAAGATTGTCTTGCATTGAATTTTCAATAATATATCTTTAATATCCTTCTGATTCCTCACAGTTTCTTCCATGTCCTTATTTTTAACTACAGGTTTGAAATCTGCTTTTACCAACAATACATTATACAAATCATCTTTATCATGCTACTTAAAATTTCTAGTCCTTTGCCTATTACCTGATTGTGAAGCTAATACTGAATTCTCAGGTGATTGATGTAAGAGTACTCCAGTTACATGTAGAAACATCTGGGCCAGATTTTTATAATTTCTGTAAAAGTTTAGTACAAGCTTAAGGGCTAAAACAAATTTATTATCCAATAGTTGTGGCAGTGAAGAAATCTCCAGTTATTGTGTGGTAACTGAATGGTCTACTAATTTTGTGTTCTACCTAACCTTGGGCACACATAGAATGTTTGAATATTAGAAGTCCTTATTTTAGATTTTGAATACCATAAGTTATAAAGTAATTTTTAAAGAAAAAAATAAATTTTGTGAAGCCATCTTTGAGTTCTTCACATCTGTTTTACTTTACCAGCTAATTCAGGCTATATCCATGACAGTTACAAGCTAAGAAGATGGATAACATCTATCACTGACTTCATTTTACTTGACGTGATGCAAATGAAGCATCATTCAAAATAAGCACCTATTAAGAACCACAAACATTCTCTCAAAAAAAGAAAAAATAATGATACAAAAGGAGCTATTATTGTCTGTCAATCAAATAACAGAAGGACTGAAAAGCATGAAAAACATTTGTGTTTGAGTGATATTTTTATGAGATTAATGTGAGCAATTGAAAAGAAACATTTCAGTCCATTAAATGTTACTGAAAAACAATTCTGATGTGCAGTTACTTATTCCATTCTCAAAAGCAATATTTAAACTGTGAGAAGAGCTACAAATATTTGTTTATATAGCAAGGTTCTAACTGAACCCAAGTACTAAGTGCTAATAAATGCTACATCGATGTTTGAAGACTTAACCATTTTTATAAGGAAACAAATATTTCACCTTGTAATCAACTTAGTGGCTCTCTAGCAAAATCTATGTTATTATTTATAGTTTTGAACTATAATCTCACACAAAAGTAAAATGTATAAAGGATTATGCTAAATATTTAAAAATAAATCCATATAATGAATATTATTTCAACAATATATAAGGTGGCATGATATTTTTGCAGTACAAATTATAACAAAAATATACATATCAAAATATGCAAAGATAAGGGCACTAATATTTCCTTTTATGAATTATAGGTAAAAACTTATTCTGTGAATGATATATCAATTTTACTTAAATAGTTTACACATTGAATTCTGTGTCAAAATATTCAAAAGATGAATATCAAATTATTTTTTGTTCTCTTGAGTAAGTGGGCTTACATTTAAAAAATTGTTAAGTATCTACCTGAGTAGTAACATTTTAGCTATTGAAGGTCAACTGCTGCTGGGGACCCGTGATGTACTTCTAGAAACCTCTGCAGTAGGCTGCAGTCTCCTGCCCAGTGTATGACACAGGCCTGAGAAATACTACACTAAGGGACAGAACTAAGAGAGACAGATAGCAGGGCGCCAAGATAACTGATACCAGTGCAACCAACAAAGGCACTAGTCTGTCAAAGCCACTTGTTTTTATTGGTAATTATTGGGGTAATGAGGAGCTATGTGCAAGGGCAATGCTACATCTGAGGGAGTGCAGTCCTATAGTTTCTATGGAAATTAATGTGAGCATGGCTCATAAAAGATAAGTCAAGGAATTCGTGAATTTGGAACAGAATAGACAAAATATGTGTTTCTGATGAAAACACTGTCTTTCTAGTAAGAAGGTTTTAATTGTGTGAATGTAATTTGAGTGTGAGTTACTCTGACAGCACAAAAGGCTTTGGCCAGTCTGCTGTACACAAGACCATTGGGGGGGGGGTTAACACTTTACAGCCTTCACTGCTTACAGCCTGCTTCGAACATAATCAATTTTGCCATCTCCTGCAAACTGCAATGGTAATATGTGCTATCAGTTACAAGATAGCCTCAGCTCTCTGCATATCTTCTGTTTTGAAATAATGGCATGGTTATTAAGCTAGACTTAGCTATCAAATGATATCTCTGATTTAGTGGAAATAATGATTCTTTTAGCATGAAGTGCTGATTGTGAATCATGTTATAGAATGAGAGCTTACACGTACATAAACACAATATATATATACTAAGCAAGAATTATATAGCTTTCTAATTTAAAATTTCTTATTGTGTTGATTTAAATAGCTTGTTTATTTGAGATTAGATTAAAATTAAAACTTTATAGACCTAGTTTAAAATTATAATTTCTTTTTATTTTTTATTTTTATTTTATTTTATTTTTTTTAATTTTATTGAGTTTATTGGTACATTTTAGGGATACAGTACAGTTACATT